>NC_135498.1:23674626-23909129 GCF_052857255.1 Amblyomma americanum
TATCTGTATTCGACGTGTTTCAAGCAACTTTGACTCGTGCTAAAACTAGATGCATTCTTTTAGAACAAAACTGAGGTGCTACTGCTGGCAGCCCAACACAAGATTCATTATGTTTTTATTTTGTAATAAAGCAGTTCAGAATAATTTACTATACTCTGCTCCATTCAGCTCCCCAGCTGTTAGTTAGCAAGGCATAAAGCGCAAAAAAAATAAAGCGAGCAGTATAGAATTTTTGTAAAGAGCATATGACTAATTTGCATGTTTTTGTTTTCTTTTTTTCGTGATATATTGACCCTGCAGTTCCCGAGATCTTATTGAGGTGCTTTCTAAGTGCATTTGTTTTTTAACATCAGGAGCAGAACCCATACACGTTTTTTTTTTACTTTTGTGTTAAAGCGGTTCCAATAAAGTGTTGTGAGAGAAAATGAGCATGACTTCATAATGTTCACCGCAGGCTCGAACACAGATATGTGCTAGGGATGAGGGGCTATGATAAACAAACAAGTTTAAAAGAAGAGCGACTGAAACGAGGCACTTAAAAAAAAACAGAATTTTACTTGTTTGGACAGGTTTATTCGTGAGGCACTTAACGACAGGCTTCCATGACAGTGGTGATCTTATAAGTGAGCCGCCACGCTCGGTGTTCCAGCGAAAGCCAGTGCTCACGAATGAGGCCCGAGTGCTCTGTTAACGCCGAGAACTTCGCTTGCGCCGGGAGCTTAGTAAGAGAGAGTGGTTCCCGGTAATAAAGGGCTGGCACGTCACGTCTAGACTCTCGGTGCTCACAGTTCCCGGAACCGTGAAGATGAGGACAATTGGCCTCAAGCGCACGCCAGCACTGTCGTCAAGGGTGCGTGCTCATCAATGCACTTAGGCTAATCTTTAGTTGTTGAGAGCCTCTATTGAACTGCGCTCTAATACGTACTATAGATACTTCTAGTGCAGAGGACAAGCCCTTGCAGACGCTGAAGACAAATTGAAGTTGACTTGAACCTACAAAACCCTTAAAAACGATGTTTTATATAAGCTAGAAAGGGTATAAAGCGCAAATACAGGAGCCCCCTGAAACTCTTCTTTATACGCCTCAGCTTAAATTCAGAGACGTTACTGATGCCTAAATGTGATTCAGTTTAGACATTTAGGCGACAAATAGCAGTCCTATGCTTTTGTAGCTGGTAGCACACGCACAATTCTTCGTTATAGCCCCACAAGAAAGCTATAAACGAATACAGAGTGCAATAAAGCCACCTTACTTTTCGGTTGCTTCACATTCAAACATATTCATAGGATAAGCTTTGAGCAACTTCATCCAAGCTCGTTTTGGGAATGCTTTCCGTGACACTCTTCCAGCATTAGAGGTCACCGATACACGAAAATCATTTGAGTCCTGTTGGCTTTCTTCGTTGCCTATTGCTACGTCAGCTGCCCTTCGCAAAAAAACAAAACAAAACTGACTAACCTCATGACTACAGTTGTGATTAAGGACCTCAGGGCTGACAACGCGTTTAAAGGACAAAAGATTCGAGAGCCTGTTGGTCTCATTTCGGACAACTACGTAAAGTATACCCTGATTTAAATGATTGCCTAAAGAGAGGGCATTCTAAATCTGTAACCATAAGAAGGCAAGCCAGCTGAAATAAAAGTAGGCTTCGGCAGGGTGGCACAAAGTCCTAGTAAAATGCATAAGAAACAGTCCTCACGAGTATTAACTATCATCGAAAACTCAAGGAGAACTAAAGATATGTACAGACTACAGACTTAAAGGCAGCACTGTACACAAGTGCCGCGAACAGTACTGATTCGCGGGCTCCTATCTTCCATCAGGCGAGAAGATGCTCTTTGCTTGCAAAGTAACAAAAACTCGCCAACTGTAGTTTGAATCATTCAAACTATTCGCAGCGTTGAATGCGCGGTGTTTACTTCGACTCGAACTTCAAACAAGCATCAAGAGAATGCAGATTTTGACGACCCTGCGCTGTGACCACACTAGTGGTCTCTGTCAACGAATTCGCGCCCTGCCGCGGCATGGGGGGTGGTGGGCATATGGCTAGAAGTTATTGCGCTCCAATACGAGCACGGCCGTTCAAAAATGCTCCCGCTTGCCTCATCCGCAATAAAAATCTCGGGACTTGCTTGTATATGTGTGTGCCTCAGAAAGTAACGGTGAGAGCACACGGGACCGAGTACTTTTTGCCAGAGCTCTTATTTGTTTATTTTTAGTGTAGAGGGGCCGTTTTATGCCTTCTGTTAAGTCAAAGCTGCTCCAGAAGACATTAAGCAAAGTGCGTTTCACGGCAGGTCGACCTTGAACAGGGCGGAGTAAAGGGCGGAGTAAATTTTTCGAGGACGGCATGAAAGGGATGTAACTCAGAAATAAGCGCGCTCAAACTTAGCGCGTGGAGAGGAACTCGTGAAAGAGGTCTTTCTTTTTAAAGCTGCTCTCCGCTCCGGAGACGCCGTTTAAACTTTGACCGTCGTATCCCCATGAGAAGTCGGCTACAACACGGAGGCCGTAAATTCCTCACGCGAGCGCGCATCGTGTTTATCTTTCACTCGGGGCCTGGCTGAGCCACATCGCTTCGAAAAGCAAGAACCACCGCTTGCGTACAAGGCGGGTAAATATTTCTATGACCTTGCGCGATTTTAGAAAACGGCCGGTAGACTAAGTTGGCAAGTAGAAATTAGAACATAGAAAAAAGGTGCCGTCACCATCTAGAAGACGAAGTAATGAGTGTTAGCTGTTTGGTTTACTAGAATTGATATGTGATTAAAGCGAGGCACACCAATGGGAATACGAATTTGGCATCTTGGATTTATAAGTGATGTCACCAATCAATCACTAATTGGATATATCAGTGACATCGCCAATCAATCACCAGTTCATTAGTCGATATACTAATGACGTAACCAATCAGTAACCATTTGGGTTGCTTTATAGATTTACATGGGGGTCGCCATCTTTAATTCCTCGGATGTAGAAAATTTCACGCCAAAGGGAAGTGCGGTAGCAGACCCGAAGAAATCGAGAAACGCGAAGAGTAAGAGCTAACGCTCTTAAGAAAAGCTCCCAGAATGTTCCTCCTGTTCCCGGCCAAGGAAGCCGCCTCCACAGCTCTAGCGCATATCACAACTCCATCCCAACTATTATATTTTTATTGACTGAGGGGAAATGATTTTTTAAAAAAGTTAGGGCGCAACAAAGTACGCCAACGGTCTATTATTTCAACGGTCAACTGCCTCAGCGATCAACTACGTCAATAGTCAACTACAAAGACAAAAGACAGCGCCATAAAACGCGGGAGAAGTCCTACATAAAGGTGTTCCGGCAAAATAGCAGGCTGTGAAAAAAAAGGAATATACCTTGAAAGAAAAAGACGACATTAGTTCCAATCGGCGAATCTACAGGAAGACAACGTAGACGATTGGGCGAGTTGGGGGCAGATCATCCTTAAAATAACGCGAAAAAAGACAAGGACGCGAGGAAGAGACTCAATGAACGACGCACTGAAGAGACATTATCCTGTGTACATCTATTCAGCATGTCTCTTCAGTACGTCGTTCAGCACGTCTCTTCAGTACATCGTTCAGTACGTCGTTCAGTACATCGTTCAGTACGTCGTTCAGTACATCTCTTCAGTACGTCGTTCAGCACGTCGTTCAGCACGTCGTTCAGCACGTCTCTTCAGTACGTCTCTTCAGCACGTCTCTTCAGTACGTATATTCTCTACGTCCTTGTCTCTTTAGCGCTGCTTGAAAAATGAGATACTGGATGCGGCACTATCTTGCTTCTATCAGGAACGAGAAGATTATGCTACATTCAGTCAAGTTTCGAGGGCTTCAAAAAAGGCCTTCCTAACGCTTAAGCGATGCAAAGAGGAGCATAAATGAATTCAGCAATGTTCAGTGATCACGCACGTAAATTGCGATGCGGGAAACGCCTACGTCACATTATTTTGCGGTCAGTAATCCTAACCGATGAGCATATTACGCCACGCCCAGCATTCGCGCAACAAGGGCTAAGCAGGTGCTACGAAAAGAAAAATAAACAAAATAAAGTAAGCGCGCTGTGTGCGGTGTGGTTCTTTGCGTGACTGCACTCGTAAGCAAACGTGACAACGGCAGCCGCAGTTCAGCCTTACTTGAATCAGCGCACAATCGCGCTTCCGCTCCAAGCGCAGCGTTCGAGGCACAGGATCAAGAGCAAGAAATAGGAGCAGCGACGCAGGCAGCCTTCAGCGTCCGCCGATAGTTTTCGAGGTCGGTTCTATACAAACTACACGCCCTATAGCAGATACAGCAGAGTACAAAGACGCCTTCCACATATGCAGTGTCCCTGTTTCAGCGACAAAGTCAAGCTTTGTACTCTCGAGTGTGGTGTGCAGTGATTCTCGAAACGCAAATTCATACTTGCAAACCCTTCATATGATTTGCTTGTACTTTTGAGTCCATTTTTAGTTGGTTTGTGTGAGTTTAACGACCAGAAGTGACTCAGGTTATGGGGGACGTCGTAGTGAAGGGCTCCGCAAATTTCGACCACCTGGGGTTCTTTAACGTGCAATGACATCGCACAGTGCACGGGCCTCTAGAATTTCGCCTCCACCGAAATTCGACCACCGCGACCGGAATCGAACCCGCGTCTTTCGGTCGTCAGCAGCTGAGCGCCATAACCACTGAGCCACCGCGGCGGCTTGAGTCTATTTTAACTCCCTAACTTGGATCGTGAGTTGGAGGTCGCTATAGATGCGGGAGTTGAATTGATTTTGAACGGCTGGAAGGACCAGGCACTTCATCGGTGCGCAGCCATGCCAGCCCCATGTAAAACCCTATCGCCATTGCTCTTAACTGTCCTGCTACAAATTTTCTTTAAATCGGCCCGCGAAATTTCTTTAAAGTCGTAAATTCCACCCACTGATCGCGGACGAACCTTGTTGCGTACTGAGCCGCAGGAGTTATTTGAGCTCAAATTTTTTCCTCACCCAAGGCGTCTATCTTTAACAGAGGGGTCTGACATGTCATTTTTTATCTTTTCATCTCCTTCGTCTCCAGCCGTTATCAGCGAGACAGCATCCGAGACCCTGCTGACACGCTGGCAGATGCGCGTGTTACATTCACAGGCTGTGCCAATCGAAACCGAGAGACGTGCGAACAAGGCACGCAACAAGTTGGCCGATACCGATCTGCAGTGGCCATTCAACGCGCGATGTGTGAGTGTGCGAGACTGGTGTGCACGTCGAATTAATCCAGTCTCTAAAAATTCGAAGGTGAGTTTCGACAAATTCGAGTAGGAACTCGTGAATGTTCTTCTAGATACGCATTTTTTTCACAATGTTTAAGCCAGCACAGCAAGTAAAGTGGTACTATAACATGCCGTTCACACCTAATCAGTCTCTGTTGAACGCTCGAGCCAAGCACGGTAATCGTTTGAAATTTTTGCCCGCATTGAGTCTTAGATTACCCCTGAAAAGCCCTTGCATGCAAGTTTTCACGCTTTCCCTTTAATTTTAATTGCCTTTCTTTCACTACTTATGTTCAGCAAGACTTCAGTATACAGAGTATGCAATATCCCCCCCCCCCCCCCCCCCTCGTCGCCCTATGCAGGATCTCGTAAAAAACGTAAATTGACGTACAGCCATGACCAATATTAGAGGGAACAAACGTTTTGCACAAGCTTGAAAATTCTATGGTTATTTCTCATTAAATTTGAGAATGACTTTTGGATATTATACGCCAAGAGGAAAACTTGTTAGAAAATAGAAAAAAAAGTGTGTTTGCCATGCATAATTATAGAGTAATCAATAAATCGATGCCCAAACGCTATTCCCTCTCATATTGCTCATGACTGTAAGTAGCAAGAAACCGCGCATTCCACTTTGCGGCTAAGTCAAAAGCCGGGAGTATTTTTCTCTGTGCTTGCAGTTTGAACGCGAAACGTGAAGCGTCGATTTCGAGCGAATTGTTTTTGGGCTCTTTTCACTTCCAGCTTGCTTGATAACCAATGTCAACCTTGACAAAAGCATATGCTGATAGATAGAGGCTCGAAAAGTTGCACTGTGCTTTATGCGCTTAAGCACCTACGACTGTCATGCGCCAAACACAGGGGTTTAAAATGTCACCACTCTGTTGTTTTAAAGAAACTAAATGAAACTAAATATTTTTTTATTTTAAAAAAGCTACATTCTGTTTGAAACATGCTTAAAAATTTCAACACATGGGAGAAAATGTACACCCGCCGTCAAAAATTTGTTGGAGGAGACTGTAGCAAAAAGTTTTAATTTCTTCGTATCCAGGGCACAATGGCTGAGTCTTAATATTGTACTATGCAGTTCGCACCCGCATAATTAGGCTGCATACGTAAATGTCAGGGCACATACAAAGATGATGGTTAAATAATTATTTTTCATGAATATTGTCTCCTATAAACATTCGAACACGAACGTAGACTTTCATTTTCTCCTGAGAGCGAGCTAGGGTAATAAGGAGTGTGTCCGTCGTAAAACAGAAAGAAATACTTCTTGCTCTGTTTCCGAACTTCTGCAAAGAGGCGCGCAGATACGCGAACAAGCGATTAACATTGCATCGTGCGGAGAACCCCACCTTCCAGGATGCATTCCGGCCGTCGAGTAGTGGCGTGTCGTCGGTCGCTGGAGCGTCAGGGAAGCCCAAGAGCCGCAGATGTGAGCGCGGAATCGCAGCACCGACGAACGGCGACGGCGGGAAGGGATCGCGCTCCTCCGGTATCGGCCGTCGCCGTGCATTCTCTGCGCGCCGCACGCCGATGCTAGGCCACCGCTACGTCGCACACGCCGCCGACAGAGCTCCTCCGAGCCGCAACGCGCTGTCGGAGCGGCGAAAGGCGCGCACGCGCACCCTCCTCTCTCATCGCGCCCTTCCCTTTCTCCCTCTCCCACCATCCGCCGCTCCTCGCTTTCGCTTTCCTCTGCTTCCGAACCGCGTACCCGGGAGAGAGTCTTGAACGCGGGAGAAGTGTTCTGGGTGAAGTGGGACTTCACTCTTCCGCTATCTCCTTCAACAACTCATCTGTCTCTCTCTCACTCTTTCACCACCTCCACTCGCGAAGCGCTGCGCTGCCCCGACAGTTTTCGGGCGCGATCAAGCATCAAACAGCTCCGGTGTCAGCGACAGCGGTTGTGGTAGTAGCGGCTCCGTTACCTTCTGCCGCCGGCCGACTCTGGCGCGCATGCGCAGGCGCTGCCCCGCCGAAGCAGGTGCATCTGATAGCAGCCGCGTCACGTTCGCGGTCACCAGCAGCAGTACGGTGTGTTGGCGGCGACGGTGCTATATCCGTCCACGTAATGCGATAACGTCCCCCTCTCTTTGAAAGCCTCCCGTAAACCCCTCCCTGCGCACTTGTAACCGAAGCGATCGTCGGGATGCTTGACGGCTTTTTTCTGCGCCGCTTCTGGTGTGCGAAGCGCTTTTGAAACGCTGACGGACTATTTCTAAGCTTTCGCGGTTTTGGTGCAGCGGAGAGGGTCGACAGTGCATGGATCGACAACTTTGGCTTCCTTCTGAGCGGCACCTTTCTCTGGGACTTTACTGTCTTACACTAATTAAGCGGGTGGCCTCCGGTAAATTCCGAGCCACAAAAAGCTCACATTGATCGCCAGGCGCAACACTTTCCGATGGCGCAGTCACTCATAAAGCTTTTATTTGAAAGTACCTTTTTAGGAGGACCCTTCCGACAGGCATCACTCCCTGTAAACTCTGCAAGCAAGAATGCCTTGACAAACGTGCTTAGGTGATCTGAAGGGTGTTATAATTTGCATGCGGCAGAAAGCGCTTCAACTTACTCGTGCCTTAGCCAGATTTGACACTTAAGCGAACTTGGATAATTTAATTGGCTCCCTGGAATAGAAACAGACTTCCGCTTTCCCTTATGACGCCTTAGTACGTAACCTCCACCTCACAAGCTATTCCATTTGTCTGCCACCGCCCAATTCCGCCCTCTCGCCGCTCACACATCGCCACTTACTTTCTCAGCGCCAACAGTTTTCGTGCGCTCACTGATCTAGTTTGCTTGCAACGATCATTTAAATGAGATCACTCCGCAGATGTCAGCGTCCAGCACCAGCATGAAAATCAGCATTTTTGCTTCTTATCCATCCTTTCCGTCTCCCTCCTTACCTCCCTCCCTCCCCCCTCTCTCTCTATTTGTTGCTGCTGAGATGCGAGCTGTCGGAACCTCGTAGTGGGCCTCGTTTATTCCCGTTCCAAGCGAGCACTGGCCGGCAGCCTCGTATCGGAGCTGATCGCGATAGCGGACTCGTCACGTTCGCACCCGGGTGCTCTATCCTGACTCGAAGCGTGCATCGGATAGGTGTGGCGCCTCGCCGTTTGAAACGACATGCTGTGCCGGGCCGAAAGCACGCCGGGTGGTGCTGCTTTCTCTGTGTGTTACTCTGCCCCACTTCTCTTCCCGTGACCAGCGACTGAACCACCTACTGAAACGGTGGCGCGTGTGGGCAAATGTCAGTTGCGAATCAAGTTTGAAATGCTGACCGCATGTGGCCATAATGGCACATGCGACGGCATCGCGCGATGAGCTGAGGTCCGCGGAACCGCAGTCGCTCATCGCGTCGCTCAGTTTCTGTGTTTGCACCAAATTTCGCTCATTTCCCAGAATCAGGTCGCGAGAGTAGCAGATAGCAGAAGACTTTGGGGGTAAACATATTCTCAACCTTAAGGGTGCAAATCAGCTGTCCCCAGACGAACACCCTTTTGGGTGCTAAAAAGGGTGCAAAGATCAGCACCCTTCAGGAAGGGTGCACAACATGAAAGTTTAGAGGGCGCGCATCAGTCGAAGGATTTTGCTTCATTGGTGGATCAATGTGGAGCACCCTTCCAACATGCATTCGTAGAGGTTTTATGTAAAATATTACCCTTAATGAGGGTGCAACCATTACATCCTCTAAAGTATCTTTAAGTGCACCCTTCATTAAGGGTGCGGATCTCTGCACCCTTTTTTAGCACAGAACAATTGCAAAAGGGTATTCGTCTGGGGACAGCTGATTTACACCTTAAAGGGTGAGAAATTGTTTAGTGTGTACGTGACTTCCGATCTAGCTATTTTGTGAAATTGCGAGTGAAGTTTGTTTTTTTACTAGCGTGGTTTCAGCGAAGAAACCGCCGACGCTCGCCACGTCTGAACCATGCAGCGATATAGTTCAGTGAAAACTTGGCAGTGATAATAGAACAAGAGAGAGTTTTGTGCGGTATATGTTGTTCATTATTATGGAAAGATATAGAATAGAAACGCCACTTTTTGCTAGTCTCAGCACCACAGAATGTAGTTTGCCACCACTGCGCTGAATTCCATAGCAATGCAGTGTATCACCAGAAGAATTTTGATCAGTGCTTTTATCGTACTTCATGCTGTTTTGTCTTAAAAACGGGATACTAACATAGTTATATTTGCCTGACGACGCGAGGTGATTCAATGGTGATTGGCAGCAACAGAGTAACATTGGAAACGCGCCGCTCCACCACCAAGTCTCACGCTTCGTGCGGGTGTAACAGTGGTAGCGGGAGGCGACGGCCATCGACATCGTACATCACGTCGCCGGAAATATAGTTTCATGCAGTTACCGTTCAACAGTTGCTTAAAGTGTAATGTACACGCTCTTCAAGAACCGGTGCTCCGTCCCGACAAACAAGCGGAAACTTATGCTCTTCTCCCGGCCATGCGATGGCGTGGGGAAGCTTGTAGTTCTCCAGTACTATTTTTAAGCTCACAGGGGAAGCCCCAGCTCGTCGTGCATGCGAGGCCGGAAGAGAATGCGAAGATCTAATGTCAAAGGGAACAAGCAGTTCTCACACAAGAAAGAATGCTCTTGTCACTTCTACACCGAAGTTAGAAATGTCTGATGGGCATTAGCCACATGTAGCAAATGTATTCAGGAGACAAAAAAATACGATTTTCACTTATGCTGATGGGCCAATCATTGGTTGAATGCGGATGCGTTCCTTTTCACACTGATGCTAAATGTACGCGCCGCCTACATCCAGACAGACGCCAAGTCTAACCAGTGGATGCTTCCGAAGCAGAGGCATGGTGGGTTCAGCCAGTACCCCGTAGATATTTTGGAGGCATTGGTTCAGGTGCAAGACCCGACACATTGTGCTTTGTTTCCAGTGCTGGTCTTTACCTCAACTCTGAAAGTCTTAGACGTTTGCTCTAAGATGACTGGTGATCCAGATGTTGTTTAAGTTTTAACAAACCTATTGTTCGAAGTAGTCTGTATTCACGTGTCAGCGATGTCCTAATTTACCATGATATTTTATTGTGCTTCCTTTACTGTATTATTCTCTTAAATTATGTCGTGGTTGTATGTCCGCAACAGTCCAGGGGGGGCGCGGCCCCGTCAGGCCCATCTATTGCCTTTTGTCACCCCCCCCCCCCCCCAAGGCATTTCTGTAACGAAATGTCTTGAAGAAAGAAAAAAAGAAGGAAGGAAGGAAGGAAGGAAAGATAGATAGATAGACAGGACGAAAGAAAGGAAGAAGGATGGATAGATAGAAAGAACGAAAGAAAGAAAGGATATATATATATATATATATATATATATATATATATATATATATATATATATATATATATATATATATATATATATATAGAGAGAGAGAGAGAGAGAGAGAGAGAGAAAGAAAGAAAGAAAGAAAGAAAGAAAGAAAGAACGAACGAAAGGAAGAAAGAAGAAAGAAAGGAGAAACTCACACACAGAGAATAACTCGGGTAAACATCCAAGATTGCTGTAACTGCAACCTTGTTCGCAGGATGCCCCTGATGTTATTTTTCTCGCCTTCACACATACATTTCTACGCAGACTACAGATCAACAGGAATATGAGGGGAGCCGCAGAAGGAAATAACAGCACAAGGACGTTTCTTTCGATTTGTGTTTTCTTTCGGTGTGCCTTTTGTATTCTTGGTGTAATGCAGAGCATTGAAATAGCGTACCAAAAAACTCGACAGTACATGAATTCATCTGTTATAGTGGCTCAGTGGTTTTGGTGTTATGCTACTAATCCCAAGGCCGTGGGTTCGATCCCAGCGGCAGCGGCCGTGTTTCTAAGCCTGGGCTTGTCGTCCAGCCTTTTTGTGCGTGTTTCACAAGTTAACCAAAAAAAAAAAAAAACGTGGGCTGGGCTATGTCAGCGGTGGTCTCAACTTATTCCGAAGACCTTCACTACGGCGCCCCCCATAGCTCGTGTGTAGCTCCGGGAGGTAAATCCCAATTTATAATTTGCAGCTAGTACTTTCGTTTTAGGCGAGTTGGTTCATGCTTAAAAGATACGTAATCTTCGCGTCAATATGTAACAATTTAGTACATAAATTTGAGAAAAACCGCACGAAAATGATGGTTCAGTCCAGATGCTATGCGAAGTTGGCACTTACATTCAAAATCTTCGATATACTCCTGTTCAAGCACCTATTGGTTTTCACAACACGGAAATAACGTTGGCCCAGGTGCGAGCTTTTTGTTAGCCTCCAAATTTATGCCCCATATTCTGGCAATATGAACATACTGGCAGGATAACGGTATTATACTCTTCCCTCCCGAGAAACACTAGTAAGCTGCTTACTACTACGAACTACACAGCCAAATTCACCACCGCGCCGTCCTCCAATCACACGCCGTTATCTTCCTCGACCATGAACTACCGACATCGGCGACGAGACGAAGTCGGTGAGCGCTTTTTCTGGCCGCTGAAAAAAAAAAAAACCCAGCCACCCAAGAGCTCGTAAACACGCGCTATGGGAAACCCGCCAATGTCGCGGCCCCGTCAGCACTTTCACGTGAAAAGCGCTGCACTGCTTCGCACAGCACGTAAGGCGGTGATCGTCCAGCGCTTCGTTCCCCGGCCGCTTTCGACGAGAACGAGCTGTGAATGTGCCCACTAGACTTTCTTTCCCATCTGCCATTTCCACCCGACTCTCTTGGCCACCTGCCCTACCTTTCGTGCCTTCCTTTGCTCTCTCTCTCTCTCTGTGCACCCAGGGTGTTTCGCGGGGTTGCCCTCGTTGGGTTCTACGGTCCTCCTCTTTCTTGTCTCGTCGAGTCATTTGGCGGCGACAGTGTTATTGCCTTTTCCAATCTATTCCTCCCTCCTCGTAGTCTGCTCTGCGACGCCTGGAAGAAGATTGCGTCGTGTTCTATCCGGCACCCGACAAGGTGCGGCCGTAAAGGTCAGGAAACGCGCTAACTCGCCCCCCCCCCTCTCTCTCTCTCTCTGGCTTAGTACAACGTTCGTAATATAGTTCGCGCTAGTTATTTTTCGGCGCGCTTGTACGTGTGCGTAAGGCAACAACGGGAAAATAATTAGCGAAAAAAATATTTTCTGGGAATCTCGTTTGATAGGTATTACGTGGAGTTTACTGTTTTCGAGCGTCACTTGGGCTGTGACTGACGCCGTAGTGAAAGGCTCCGGATCAATTTCGACCACCTGGGCTTCGTTACCGCGCTCTGACATCGCTCATCACGCAGGTATCTTTGCGTTTCGTCTCAATCGAAATGCGGCCGCAGCGGCAGGGATTCGATCCCGCGACCTTGGGCTCTGCCGCCGAACGTCACAGCCATCGAGTCACTGCAATGAGTTGTACAACCTTTAACGCGACAGCGTTAATTAAGGCTCCGCGAAAAATAGGGTGGCGCACACTAACAGAAAGGAGTAAAAAGGGAGTAGACTCTCCCCTAGGGTAGCTCCTTTTATAAAAGGTGGAGTGGTAGAGGATGGCTTACTCTCTTTTTACACCCTTTTAGGTGTATTCGCGTTTAGAGTGCTGGGTGGCCCCCGGTGACCACACCCCGGAGAAGAAGCCTAAGTGGGCCACCTAGGCCACGTGACATTTTGGCGTCATCACATCCTACCCCCCGGATTTTGAGCGAACTGAACACCGTGGCAGTTCAATTACTGATTGATCGCTAGAGGTTGCTCAGGAAGCGCAACCTTGGCTCGCGCAAGCCCCACAGGTGGCAGTGGCGCATCCCTTAAGTGCTTTACCATTGCGCAAGGTATGGCATGAGCACTCGCAGGTAGATATGAATGTAAGTAAGTAAGTAAGTAACTTTATTTGCAGGAAGTAATACAATTAATCCCTGCGGGTGGCGTTAGGCTAAAGGCTCGGAAGCCTGACGAGGCCTTAGCCGCCAATTGTGTACAGCCTGCAGCAGCAGAATCCCATTTTCTTTACATAAAACACTTACGCGGTTACAATAGCACAAAAATAATCCCGCACTATCAAATACAACACGAGTACAGCAGTTAAACAATACAATACAATGTAAAGTTGAGAATGTCCAGTTCCGCATATATGGGCATTCACTCATTAACGCTATCGCGTCAAATCTTAAGGGGGATCTTAAGTGTCCCCTCTAATTTTTACGCTTTTCTTCTTCTATTTCGTCTGATTTATTGACCAAGAAACGAAAGCATTGTTTTTTTTTTGTCTTTGCAACTTTTATGACTTGGACATATTGGATTTTCAAGATTTTGGCATTACAAAAACGAATCACTCCATAGCGGAGAGCTCCGGCATGATTTATAGCAAGTGACTTTTTTTAACGAGCTCTGAAATTTTATTGACGAGCATTTTTGTGTCATTCTAAAATAATGCCTCCTTTTTCATTCACTTGTGAAGTGAGCGAGCCGCATTTTGGTGGCGTTGCAGTAAAGTTTAAGATAGGGTGTCTCGATGCTGCTTACCAAAGAGACATTTATCGAGGCACCCTAGTTTGAACCTTCCTACTAATGTCCTGCTAATTTTGTTGTCGTCAAACAGACAGCAGCAGAGCCGCAGTCTACCAAAAGAGGCGCCTGGCACCGACGTGCGTACGAAAGAGTTGTGTTAAAGAATTTCTCAATGCTGAACAGATTTCTCTCACTGAAATCCATCGACACTTGCTCAAGGTCTATGGAAACGATGAAGTAGATGTGAGCACAGTGCGGCCGTACAATGTTAGCAAATTAGGATAAATGGCTTGCCCTCAAGCACACATATAAGAAGGGTTTATTTACTCCCTATGTATGGATGGCTTTGTTTACTCCCAAATGGAAGGGAGTTATATAAGAGTACAAGGGGCAAAAATCTTTGCTACCCACAAGAATAGAGCACAAGCAACACCATGTTTATGCATCTTCATTCAGGCTCACTCTTACCGTGACGTCAGAGGCGAAAACGTACAGGGTATTAGTATAGATTTGACGCTTCGGCTCAAAAACTTCATTTAATTAATGACAATTACCTTCTTTAACGGCGCACACACGATGAAAGGCACCATGTGTTCCGATCTCTCGTATGTCTTTCTTTGTTCACCCGTCTTCCCTCAAGTTTTCGCTCAGCGATCGTATTGCGCCCAAACTTCGCCCCCTGTTCAGCCTCAGCAGTGGAGGAAGGGGGGGGGGGGTGGCAGGTGAGAAAGTACGTCTTTTGCGCTTCCGTTCCTCCTGTGGCGTCAGCGTATATCGTTTCGCGTCCGCCGTTCAGCAGCACAAAGCGCGCACTTGTGGCAAAAAACAGCATACTACGTCACCGAGCTGGCCTTATTGGCGCGTGGCGCCAAAGGCACCGCCAGCTTGCTGGAAAAGGCGGCAAAGGAGGAACAACAGCAAGGGAAGCGAAAACCGCCAGCGCGCTGACGTTGACAGGGAGAATAACACTCGCGCTCGAGAAATGCCAAACGTGTGTTTGTTTTATCGCCGGTCTCGAGAGGAAGCTGCTGGCGAGTGAGAAGGTGGCGCGGCAATCGCATTACGCGCTGCTGACCGGTCCCACGAGCCGCGGATTCATTAAACGAAGCAACGCTTTCGTGGAACGCTTTCTTTCGGAGTTTTAATTTACTTGCAAACACAGAGAACAAGGAAGAACCGGCGAATAACTTAGTTAACTAGGTGCTGTAGCATCGCTGCGAAATAATAATAATAAGAAACACGAGCCACTAGAAGCTGGTCGGAACTCTTCCAGCATCCCTGCCTTCCTGTCATCGTTTCATCACGGCAGGCTGGCGAAGGCATCACAGTTGAAATATGTGTGAACAACAACAACGAAAACACAAGCGCACTCTTTCGTGCCGTGTAAAGGTATATATTTTATAGGCTGCTGGAGTTACTCGCACGTTTTGTGCCGGTTTCGCAACGAATCCGCGAGTTCCTGTTCGCTGACACGCTAGATGACGTCACTCGTTTGAGTTGTTACGGCAATTGCCGCTCTGGAGTGAGCCCAGCCTGATTCGGTTTTGAATACACGTGTCTGTGCTGTTTTTTTTTCTTCTACTTCGCTCTCTAGATTATTATTGGTCTTCGCAACTTTGCAGGACTGCGCATGCGAGAAGAATTGAGTGACCGATTCTCACGTGCTTCCGCTTGCGTTGGCTTGCTTTCACTTTGCCGGGACGAAGCGATTCGCGCGGCCTGGTTTACTTGGTGGAATCGAAGTTCTTCACGCGAGCGTGCGCGTTAGTGTTTGCTGGCCGACTTGACGTGACTCCTGCGGGTGTCGTGATTCGCTAGGCTGTTTATTCGACACGATTCTCAACAGCCTTCCGGCTCTTCAAATTATTATAACCCATGCACAACGGGAAATGTGTTTAAATACGGCGCGGTTGCCATGGGCGCATCTTGCCGCTGATTGTCTTGCGTTGACAGCCAGATCACGATGTACAAGTGAGTTTGAGATGATGGTTTATGGTTTATGGGGTTTAACGTCCCAAAGCGATTCAGGCTATGAGGGACGCCGTACTGGAGGGCTCCGGAAATTCCGACCATCTGCGGTTCTTTAACGTGCACTGACATCGCGCAGCAGACGGGCCTCTAGAATTTCGCCTCCATCGAAATTCGACCGCCGCGGCCGGGATCGAACCCGCGTCTTTCGGGTCAGCAGCCGAGCGCCATAACCACTCAGCCACCGCGGCGGCTGAGTTTGAGATGAGTGAATAAACAAGTGACTGAATAAGTCTTTCTTTCACGCGTTGCCGTACAAAGAATTGTGTGAATACCGGTGCCCATATGTGTGTCGTATCACCGCGGTAACTCAGTGGTTGTGGCGCTCGGCTGCTGATCCGAAAGACGCGGGTTCAATCCCGGCTGCGGCGGTCGAATTTCGATGGAGGCGAAATTCTAGAGGCGT
Source organism: Amblyomma americanum (assembly GCF_052857255.1). Taxonomy (NCBI): domain Eukaryota; kingdom Metazoa; phylum Arthropoda; class Arachnida; order Ixodida; family Ixodidae; genus Amblyomma; species Amblyomma americanum. The sequence continues at coordinate 23,690,773 of NC_135498.1, forward strand.
GTGTACTGTGCGATGTCGGTGCACGTTAAAGAACCCCAAGTGGTCGAAATTTCCGGAGCCCTTCACTGCGGCGTTCCTTATAGCCTGAGTCGCTTTGGGAAGTTAAACACCTTAAACCAAACCATATGTGTCTTGATGATAGGAAGCTTTCACTCAATGTCCTGTCTTTGTCCTCGACAGTTTGACGGCAACCCGTCTGGCAGGGAAAGTGCGTGGAAATGAGAAAGAGAAACAGCGACGATAATTAATGAGACTAAATCATTGATGACGTTTCAGATCACACGCGGAAGCCCTGTTCAAACTCGTGTGGGATCCACCGCAGCGGTGTCCTATAGTGGTCTGAGCATCCGCCTCGCCAAGCGGGAGGTGCGGGGTTCGATCCCCAGTGCCGCCGGGTACCAACCGGTGATGATACAATGGGTACAAACTTCCCATGGCCTGGTGCTCGGCTTATCTGGGGTGGAATGCTTGGGAAATCGGTCTTAGACCCTACCTCGAGTAGAAGAAGAAAACCTTGTGTCATGGCGCTCTTTGGCCACAGCTGGCCTTGCGCCATAAAATTCACTATCATCATCATCATCATGTGGGATCCTGAACGTCGATCAGGCCTTTATTACGCCATTTATGGTAAACGTTTCAGCCGCTTTATTATTTTCTTCGATGAATGGGAAATATTGACAGCGTTATTATGGCAGTGAAATTCTAATTAGGAATAATGCACTACCCTGTGGAGCTATTAAATATGTCGTTTTCTTTCCAAACGCGCGCAGGCAAGCAAATACGCACGCACACACTCTAGTGTTACATTTTCAGGAGAACAACTATTTAGAAAAATTGTTAGAGCACCTTCATTGCATAATTTAAGAATAACGTTAAATTTTCGCTTGTCTTTTGAAGCGCAGGTTTTGTTGACAAGGCTTTGTCGTACCATGCAGAGCGACGTCCGAGAAAAAAAAATGCGATTTTCTCTCGGTTTCGGTACTCTGAAAGTTTACTGGTAGGAAAAAGAAATAAAAACAAGGAGCCTCTAACGGCAGCTCACTTGCCTCTGTCCATATAGTGATGAAGTCGCTGAGAAGAAAACGAAAAGAACACGTTGCAAAAGCTGACCTTCGTCTCCGTCCACGTGGTCTTTCACTTCGTCCTCAGACCGTGACCGCCGAGTCCCGAACAAGGCATTACGCCCATCCACGGCGGCACAGTCTACGGCTTCCTCGGTCACGTTTCCATCGTTCTTTATTCTTTTTTCTTCGTCGTGGCTGAGCTCAGCTCCTCTTTCGGCTTTTTTTTCTCACCTCCGACGGTTGGCGCAATTTCCTCCTCTCGAACGACATCTGAGTGCGCATGGAAGACAGAAACAAACCCCCACTCACTTCCTAATTCCTTCGAACAATGCCGTCTTTCTTGCGCTGTCCAGTACCACTGTCTTGTTTCGTTTTATTTGTCTCTTTGCAAGAAGCGTTTTTTTTTAAATCATCCTTATTCTGGGCGTGTCAGCGGAACGCACAGAAGCGTTCTTTTTTTTTTCTTTTTCCACCATCGTGAGCACCGTCTGTTGGCAAAATCCCGGCACCTCAGTCAGTGACAATGTGGCTGGAAGATAACAAGGCAGCGTAACCTCGATGCCAACTCAGCCTTCCCACGCCCCTCTCACGCTGTCGTGGAAAGCGCTTTGTCTCGTTTGTGCTTACATTTTCTTTATACCCTCCTATCCTCCTCGCTTCATAGTCTAAAGCATTTTCCGCGGCTGTCTATAGCTGCCACTAAACGTTCATGAAGTGTTGACTCGTAAACGGCTTCCATTTTGCCGCGTCCACGCGTCTTGTGGATAGCTGCATATAACAGTGGGTGAGCTGGGCTCGCTTTTAATCTCATCCACTGCATCTTTTTGCAACCTATTTAATGAAGAACTTGCGCAGCTATAACGCGCCGATTTTTCGCATTCAACTGTCCTTTTTCTAATCTTATCACCCTCTGCACCGGACGGTCGACGCTGGCGGAAACGGTTTTGCGACAGTGGTCGAGTCAACGAAGAAAGTCCGAAAAATCGATCTGAAATGGGCCAGATTCGATGCCGCAGTCAAGATCGAGGTTACGCCCTTCGTCAAGATTGTCATACGCCGTTCTCCATTTCCGCGTTCAGGCAGCATGTGCTTTGGTAAGATAGCTTAATTAGCTTGCGTAATTTGACATCAAGCAAATTCAAGAAGTGCATTACGCGGCATCAACGCAATGGCCGGCCTGAAAGCCATTTCTAGGTCGTCCCATATCACTGTGCACTTAGAAAAGTTCGAAAACGCTTGTTCCCGTCCATGCGGATTTGTTCTTCTAACGTATATACCCTTTCCTAGCTCGGCTTATTGACGTGAAAAAAGAAACTTGCAGATAGAAATGTACATACTAGCCTTGAATTTGTTACAAGTGTATACAGTATAAAATAAATTTCAGTAAAAATCTCATGGAATGTTAACAAATTGCCGAATTCATGAAACTTTAGCTTTTGGTTTTCAGCATTTTTTTAAAATCCAGCCTTGCCGTTGTCCGTTGGCTGAGCTTTCTTAGTGGAACATTCCGCAACTTGCGCCGCTGTACGGTAAGGAAGGAAAGGTGGACGCGAAAATTTCGCCATGCTTGCTGGCCATCGCTGGAGGCGAAAGACACCGAACACTGATGCCCGATTTAAATCTGACCTTGTCGTATCACGAATTTTGCGTCAGCCTTACTTCATTTCGCACAGAATTATCCTGAATTATCATAATTTATGTCATGTTGTCATACAAGAGTAACGTACAACTCCGTAAAACACTAGTAAGTTACTTTCGCCATCACATGAGATTTGTGACACTGCAGATACACAAAATGGGTTCACAATTCGTGTAGAAACAGTGATGAAATGAAAATTGTTCTGCAGTTGAGGAAGATTTAACAATTTAGGACACCTATATAAAAGATATCCTTCCCTCCAACTTCTACCGTTAAATCGAAAAATAAAAGCGCTGTCAAGAAGAGAAAATAATTTTTAAGAAAAACATAATCTCTCAAGAGTAATTCTTATGTGTGAGGAAGCTATGAAATTTTTTCAACGAAATGCACGGTGGTCGAAAAAACGCTGCATCACTTGGCGCGGAACGACCAGCTGTCCCTATGACCCCATTGGTCACCCCGTTCACTACACGACGAAGCCTGCGATGAGTGGGCGGCGAACGTCAGAGCCGGTAATGTCATGAAAATCTCGCGTTCACTTCAGTGACGACACCAAGAGCGCAATAATTTCACCGAAAACCGCAATTTATTAAATGTACTATATTACCATGTATTATTATAATTGAAAATTACAAATTTATGTGCTTCCCATTTCGCGACAGACAAAATTGTCTTCCACCTAATTGTAGCCATGTGGCCCCAAGGCGAACCAGCTTGGTTCTTTGAGTGAAAGCTTCACATTTCACTCGCCGCGGTGGCTCAGTGGTTAGGGCGCTCGACTACTGATCCGGAGTTCTCGGGTTCGAACCCGACCGCGGCGGCTGCGTTTTTATGGAGGCAAAACGCTAAGGCGTCCCTGTGCTGTGTGATGTCAGGGCACGTTAAAAATCCCGGGTGGTCGAAATTATTCCGGAGCCCTCCACTACGGCACCTCTTTCTTGCTTTCTTCTTTCACTCTCTCCTTTGTCCCTTCCCTTCAGGCGCGGTTCAGGTGTCCAACGATACACGAGACAGATACTGCGCCATTTCCTTTTTCCAAAACCAATTATTATTATTATTATTATTCACATTTAATGAAAACTGCTCATTCAGAAAACCTGCGCCTTCTTGCGTGTTTGCGCGCGGAAACTTCTTGCTGTTTTAATTGCGAATATTTTGTTTCAGTCTTTGCAGCTTGCCTTCTAAACCACTGCACTCCCTTGGCTAGGAAGAGTCCTACAGGCAATGCTCCTAGTGAAATCACAATCAGAGCCCTTTGACTCCCAGGTGCCTCCCAAGCAGAAGGCTGGCGAACCCTCCCAGGCTGATCCCGCACCGAGAAGAGCTTACGCAACAGCGTGTCAGATGCTGTAGCATGAGGGGAAGGTGTCTATTTCTTGCTTCTTTCCAACGGATACCAAGAAAAGGTCACCGGCTTCGGCGTGACATCTCCGGAACTCTGAGGTTGACATTGTAATCTACGGAGGGACCAGCTATGGTCATGCAACACTGTTAGCACTCATGGGGCCAGTCCTGTGTCCTTTAAAGGTGCTCTGTAACAGCTCGTATAAGCAGCTGCAAACGTTTCTAGCTGCCGCGTTCACCATTCGAAGTCCCACTCGGGTTGACGGAGAAGTCTGAGCAGAGGCCTGGATCTCTAAGGCCTGAATATTTTTGAGGGTATTGAGGCATAGGGTCGGCGCAGCTGGCAAAGGACAGGGTTAATTGGACAGACATGGAAGAGGCCTTTGTCCTGCAGTGGGTGTATCCAGGCCGATGATGACGACGATGATGATGAATATACGCATCGAAGATACTTTTTCTGGAGTATCGTCCCCAGCCCTGATAGCAGGAGCACTGTGCGCGAATGCACCCAATGCAAGCATGCAGCAAAGCTTCGGATGTGTGGTTTATGATTTATGGTTTACGGTGTTTAACGTCCCAAAGCAACTCAGGCTATGAGGGACGCCGTAGTGAAGGGCGCCGGAAATTTCTACCACCTGGGGTTCTTTAACGTGCGCTGGCATTGAACGGTACACGGGCCTCTAGAATTTTGCCTCCATCGAAATACGACCACCGCGGCCGGAATCGAGCGCGCATCTTTCGGGTCAGCAGCCGAGCGCCATGACCACTGAGCCACCGGGCGGCCTTCGAATGTGTGGTTGCAGTACCAAGGACAAAGAACTCTAATGGGACCTTCCCGTTGTGAAATTGCGGAAAGTGTCATTTTTCGCTCCGCGGCTGTTCCGCGAATGCATCTCAGGTAGAAGCAATTTACTCGCGCGATTGGCTCATCGCTTGGGGCCTGGTGATGGTGACACAGTCGACGCTAATTATCCGCGGAAAAGCTCTTCTATTTCCCGGTGCCCCTTGCCTGCGTGCCCTTTTATGCAATAGGTTCAATGTGTGAGGCGGGCAGATTCATGGCGATGTCAAAGGCCTTCTCTGACACCTGAAGCCGCGATGAGATGGTGACGCTTAGCCATTGTCCACTGTCCATGTACTGCCGCACGTCCATAGCAATATACGCCGCCGCGTAGGCTTAGTGGTTATGGCGCTCGACTGCTGGCCCGAAAGACGCGGATTCGATCCCGGCCGCGGCGGTCGAATTTCGATGGAGGCAAAATTCTAGAGGCCCGTGTACTGTGCGATGTCAGTACACGTTAAACAACCCCTGGTGGTCAAAATTTCCGGAGTCCTTCACTACGGCGTCCCTCATAGACTGAGTCGCTTTGGGACGTTAAACCCCCATAAGCCAAACCAAACCATAGCAATAAACAGAGTATTCCACCTAAGGATTTGCACAATTTTTAAAAATATGCTTTTTGAGCTAGAAGAGACCTTTTCTCGGCATATCATTATCGTCGGTGTAGTACATCAGAATACCACTAATACGTGCTAACTAGCAGGATAATTAACCAGTATTCAATAATAAACTTTAAGTTCTACTGTTAGCCTCCTTAATTATTAGGATGCACGTAGCACTCTCGTAAGTAATATCTATTTCCGTATTTAGAATTTTGAAAACGCGGTTACCGTCGGCACTGTGGCTCAGCAAATTTTGGCTATTTCGACGGGTTTCGTGCACTGGGGAGCTTGATTTGCCTGCAACCTTCTTGAATGCGCGTGTATTTTGGCTTGACGCGGCCAACCACCACCACCACCGCCGCCGTGCACCATCTGCACCACCACCTATACGCTGTGACTATCCATGACGCACGCGAGTGTGCTACAAGGAGAAAGAATTTCGTGACTGGGTCCTATTTAAGAAGATGCGACAGACCAACTTTATATTTACTTTCTTTACAAGGCACTCATTTGAATGCGCGTGCATGTAGGCTCCGCGAAGCATGACCAGCTCGCCGAGTGCCAGAACATATTTGCGGAAGTGAACGATGCGGTCACCTCCGGAAAAGAACTCTGGCAGCATCGCGATGTCATCTTATGGTTTGATTAACATGAGTGACGAATTTTCTCGCACAGCAACATACGAGGGACACGAGGAATGCCATCGTAATCAAGACTTTCGGCAAATTTCGAGCAGCTGAGACTCTTCAACGTGTGCTGAAATCCCGGTACACAAGCGTTTCTGCATTTCACTTTCACCTAAAAAATGAAATCATTGCTGCCGCGATCAAACCCCCTTACAAAAATTTCTTTAGACACTCTCTAGATTGTCCATAGACTTTGTCTGTAATGCCTATATATATATATATATATATATATATATATATATATATATATATATATATATATATATATATATATATATATATATATATATATATATATATATATATATATATATATATATATATATATATATATATATATATATATATATATATATATATATATATATATATAATCACCAAAGATTGAAGAAACATAACAGGATTTAATTCACGACGTTTCGGCTGGAGGACCAGCCTTTTCACATTCGAAAAAGGCTGGTCCTCCAGCCGAAACGTCGTGAATTAAATCCTGTTATGTTTCTTCAATTTTTGGTGATTTTATATTATATTGACCAACTCAGCTGCCAGAAATCACTTTTGATATATATATATATATATATATATATATATATATATATATATATATATATATATATATATATATATATATATATATATATATATATATATATATATATATATATATATATATATATAGAGAGAGAGAGAGAGAGAGAGAGAGAGAGAGAGAGAGACCCTACAGAACTGTTTATAGGCAATACAAATCCTATAGACAGTCTATACACAATCTATAGGTTTATGGCCGTACACTTTTAGTAGACTTTTGTATACACAGTCTGTAGACTATGCAATAGACAAAAAGAAATATCTATAAGAAGGAAATAGAGTCTATAAGAAGTCTATAGACTGTCTATAGACCATTTTTGTAAGGGCCACTACCTCGGATTCAGTCTATACCTGGACACCGTAGCCACCTACCGACATCTAATATGGCTCTTAACAGTCATGCGTTCCGTGCCAGATCACATGCGGCTCAAACATCAAAGCGTTCCAGACTGACGTGTTCGTTGACTGAAACTTTGCGGGGCAGATGTGGGAGCGATGAGAAGTTTCTTTATGCCAGCACTTAAAAACTGCGCCCTGGCGAGAAGAAATTTCTTGAGTCGGCCCTTATACTCTCAAAATTACGGGCTTTGAATGAACAGTCTCATATCCGATACGTTTGCGAGGTTTGCGGACATAACTAAGGAGAGATAAGCAAGGCAGCAATGTTGGCTAGTTGGTTGTACATTTGATGTGAATAACGCGCTACACACTGACAAAAACGACAACTGGAACGGAGTAACAGTTTGGCGCAGTGCCTTAAGAAATCGTGTTCTCATCAGGTGGAGCGTAGCATCAAGAGGTAATTCATAGGCTAAGGATGAGTGGGTACCCTAACGCGCTAATAACGTCTGTGGCTGAAAAGAACCTACAAAAGCTGCTGGATAGTAAAAGACCGCAAAAAAAAAATATGCAGAGCGGGATACTGGTGTGGTTGTCATTCCTTATGTACATAATGTTTCACGCGGCTTAAAGAAAGTAGCAAGCAGATATGGATGTTCCCCTGGTGTTTACTGCACCCCGGAAATAAGTGAGCCTTTGTCATGAAATGAATAGATCAAGGAAAAAAGTTGCTAACACTTGTGGTATCACACACCAAGAAAAGTTCGTAGAATGTGCTATCGGTAGAGTCTACAAAATTCCCTTGTCATGCGGCATGAGCTGCATAGGTCAATCAGGCAGATGTCTAAACACCAGGTTGAAAGAGCACAGTAACAACTTATGAAAAAGAACGATTCCTGGGAACCTTGCTCCCCATTGCGCAAATCACAAATGTTCACCTTACTTAGAACGGACTACAATTCTAGCTTGTGCAAGAGACAAGAAAGAAACAGAAATAAGAGATGCCTTTGAGATGTGGGAGGGCGGTGAAGGCGAGAGGGTAAGCACACCCTCGGTGTTGTTATCAAGTGAGGAGTTAGATCTAATCAAGAAACGAAGGAGCGCGCGACACAGCCGATGGCAATGATTTGAATGTTTTGAGCATGGCCAGGAAATGTATTTATGTACCGTCGTACCAGAATAAATTTCAGTTGTTAGTGCGCGCTTGTCCTGTGTCCGCCGTTCCAATGGTCGTTTTTGTCACTGTGTAGCGCGTTATTCACACCAAATAAGGAAAGCTCCAAACAGTTCAGACAATTATGTTCACCATGCACCTTATCCACTCCTTTCTGGTGACATCATTTTTGAAAGACGAAACATCCTCAATGATGCTCTCGTCTTTCACTCACCAGCCGCTATGTTCTTCCTTCTCACCGTCCCTCTCCCTCTTCCCCATCCCTGTATAAATGATGTCGATGAAGTCCCCCTCTTCACGGATGAAGCAGTCAAATTTAAGTCCAAATAGCTGCATTATTACCTCAATCGAAACATTCCCGTTCCGCTTAACACAGACCTAATTTGAGAGAAGCCAACGGAATCACGAAGAGCGAGCAACTTGAACTGCGACAGCGTTCTCCAGAAATCCCGACTGCTTACAGCCTTCGTTTGTAAACACTCAGCTGTTCGTGCGCAACGCTCCCCGCGACATTAACTCGAGAGTAACGCATGCATGACACTGCGCAATCGAACTGTGTGCCACTCCCCCTGCGTCAGAGCCTTCCGCTCCCAGCTGCAGCGGCGACAGGGTCGAGGAGCGCGCGACAGATCGGCCCGGCGCGGGGTATACATGCTCGGAATGCGATACCCTTTCACCGAGAGCCGAGCCCCAAGTGTGCTAGGTTAAGCGGATGCGTGTGCCGACCGCGCCCCGATTTCTCTCGCAAAGTCATTTGCCCTGCCGGAGAGAGCGGAGGCCGCGCGGCCGGGGCCGAAACAATTTGGCAGCGGCGGCGGCGGCTCAGGCCACGCTAGTGCAAGACGCGGCCCGTGTCTGCGCGTGCTTACAGCAACGCGCTTTCGGTGCCTGTGGCACGCGCTCACGCACGCACACCAGCTGCGCGTGCTTTGTCCCGGAGACCTAAAAGCATGCAGCACTGCGAAAGCTGCAGCTTGCTAAAGCCAGTGAAGTAAGTACTTAGTTAGGAACACCGTTGCCTCATAAAACCGCTTGCTCATTGGTCGACCTCTTGGCAATCCCAACGTCGACTGTCGTGACTGGTCAGCGAATATGCATATTTTAATTTGTGAATCAGTATTAACTGCAAACAGCTCTCTGAATTCGGTCCCTGGTTAATAATAATAATTCGTTTTTGGTGGAATGGAAGTGGCGCAGTATCTGTCTCATATATCGTTGGACACCTGAACCGCGCCGTAAGGGAAGGGTTAAAGCAGGGAGTGAAAGAAGAAAGGAAGAAAGAGGTGCCGTAGTGGAGGGCTCCGGAATAATTTCGACCACCTGGGGATCTTTAACGTACACTGACATCGCACAGCACACGGGCGCCTTAGCGTTTTTCCTCCATAAAAACGCAGCCTCCGCGGTCGGGTTCGAGCACGGGAACTCCGGATCAGTAGTCGAGCGCCCTAACCACTGAGCCACCGCGTCGGGGCGGTCCCTGGTTAGCTGACGCCAGTTTCTGCACTACGCAACGGTGCACAGTTTTAGTGAAGCTGAGTGCGGTTTCAAGACCAAGGCGGCCAGCAGCCGCCCCCAGGCATGACCGCGACTCTGACCGCCAGAACAAAGTCACGCTGGCGCCTGGTCAGTCGACCAAGTGGCGCACTTTTCGACCACGACCATGGTGGGCGTTGGCCGCTGCTGCAGGCTGCAAAGCGGGACGTGTTCACGACGTAATTGTTCAGTGCGATCGGAAATGCTTTCACGTGGCGTCTCCTGGCACAACGGGTGTAGGTTGGTGAAATGGACCGGCTGATTCGGGACATCGTGTACTTAGTCCAGTTAGAGGATAAAAGTGGGTCCAGCTGAGCGACCGGTGCGCATAGCGCTGGCACCTGCAGTAAATTACGCCAGGCGTAGGACAATAGATGGTTTCTAATCTAGCTCTCTTCCCCGTAGTCCTTGTCATTGGGTGAGGCGCCACCGAGTTCGTGTTGCTGCCAGGAACAATCAGATGAATCTCTGGACGATAGCGACGCAGTGGAATCGAATGAAACATTTGTTCGCATTATACTGACCCAGAAAGGATGCGGGTTCATCGCGCGCATTCTCGGTACTCGCCAAGCAAAGCCCGGACTATTAAACTTTATCGGGACACAAACTTCCTGACTGCAGACACCCCACACGGTACATTCATTCTATTCCTACGCAAAACTAATAATAATAATAATAATAATAATAATAATAATAATAATAATAATAATAATAATAATAATAATAATAATAATAATAATAATAATAATAATAATAATAATAATAATAATAATTGGTTTTGGGGGAAAGTAAATGGCGCAGTATCTTTCATATCGGCGGACACCTGAACCGCGCCGTAAGGGAAGGGATAAAAGGGGGAGTGAAAGAAGAAAGGAAGAGAGAGGTGCCGTAGTGGAGGGCTCCGGAATAATTTCGACCACCTGGGTATCTTTAACGTGCACTGACATCGCACAGCACACGGGCGCCTTAGCGTTTTTCCTCCATAAAAACGCAGCCGCCGCGGTCGGGTTCGAACCCGGGAACTCTCGACTACTGATACGGAGTTCCCGGGTTCGAACCCGACCGCAGCGGCTGCGTTTTAATGGAGGAAAAACGGTGCACGTGTGCTGTGTCTACGCAAAACTAGTGGTGAACTGAATGCTTTCTGGAAGCGTGCCCAATCCTGACTTCTGCGGGATCAAAAGTTCAGCTGTACACCGAAATACAGTGCGTCGGTCATGAACGACATGTCTTCCAGACAAGACGATTTCAGCGTTTAGCCTCTACAATTAGCGACTCACATAATGCGAGCTCCCTCCATCGGAAATGCGTGAGCTTCGTGCCGGGCACACTGGGTGTGCATACTCATGCTACGCTTATGCTACGGGAAGCTGGTAGCGTTCAGCTGTATACAGAAGGTTGTCGGGTTGAGGTCAAGCACTTTCCTACGCTGCTCCCGTGTGTCAAGTCTCCGCGAGCTCGTCTCTTATACCAAATCAAATTGCGAACACTATCTCTGAAGACGGCGCATTGGGAAGCGGCTTAGGGCTTTCCATGTGCCTGATAGACAGGCATTGGGTAAGAATGCACGGCTGTCTCGACTAAGTCAGTGAAAAATAACGTGTGATGGGATGCTTACACGATATTGTCCGTTTATTGTCGCAATTCCTCATAATCATCCTTACTACACCCACTACAGGGCAAAGGCCTCTCCTATGTCCATCCAATTAACCCTGTTTATTGCCAGCTGCGCTCACCCTATGCCTGCAAACTTCCTAATCTCATCCGTCCACCTAACTTTCTGCCGCCCCCTGCTACGCTTGCCTTCTCTTGGAATCCACTCCGTTACCCTTAAGGACCAGCGGTTATCTTGCCTTCTCAGTACATGCCCAAGCCCATTTCTTCCTATTGATTCCGACTAAGATGTCATTAATTCGCGTTTGCTCCTTCACCCACTCTGTCTTCTTTCGGTCTCTTAACGCTACAGCTATTGCCACAATTAGCTTGCCTCAATTAGCACTTCCTATACACTTTCAACGCCAGTCACATCACTTGTTGTGCAATAGGGCGCTTCTTTTCATTTACTTGCCGCTATGTGTCGCCATTTATGGGGACCGAGGGCTTACATTATGCGGAGAGCTATTGGTATGGTTGCTTACTTACGGCTAGGTAACTGCTTCACTGTAGAGGTTGGAATTTTACGTTCGCTAATGTGTATCGGCTCTTTATTGTAGACTGAACTCAATCATACAAGCAGGCACTGTACGGTAATGACGGCTGAGTGTCGCACCCACAATCACTTCATCATCAGCAGCGTAAGAAAGCGGAAGTATGAGCTGAAACTGAAAGATGTGCGCATCTTTTCGATGTGAAACTTTCGACTGGAGACACGATTTGACAAAACGCAATATCTCGTTACTTCTGTCGCAAAGATGGCCTTGCAAGACACTCACCATTGTCTCCGAGCATCAGCGTTCGATCAAAACACGACACTGGAAAAACAAAAATAAAAAGAAAGCAAGGCTAGACCTTCCATTGCTTCAACGACACCACCGGGTCTGTTCTTTCGCTAGTGAAAGCGCTGATTGCGGACTGCCTTGTTTCGATGAAACTCCAGCCAGGAAGGACGAAACGAGATATGCGGGAGAGCCCGAACAACACTGAGCATAGACAAATAGCCAACTTACCTTCAACTAAAGCGGCTGTTTGGGCTTGTTGGTCAGTGAACATGGTAAAAGCGCCTGTCCTGTCCACTTCTGTTCGTCCTTGTTTTTTTCGCGCTGCATTCTTTTACCTTCAAGGGCGGCCGAGAGAAAAATAATCCTCGGATAACAAAAGGCTTTCACTGACTGCCGGGGTGAGCGCTTCAGCAGGCTATGACACTGCGTGGCCTTGAGGCCCACTGGCTGAAATCGCGGCAGCACTTGATAACGAAAAAGAATGCTTCAAGTGCGATTTATGCCTGAACCCCCCGGGAGCTCCACAGCAACTGGGAGCGCCCACCGCCCCTGTCACGTGAGGAAAAACTTACCCTGAAAGGGTGACCGCTACTTACTTGCTTAAATGGTTCAGTCCTTCTCGGTGGGAGCGTGTTGATACTAATCGGCCGTCATTTTGCATTATTGCTACTGCGAAGTACTGCATCTAAAAGCACGACACCTTCACATAAAAGAGTCCGTCAAGTGGCCCGTGGCCCGCAAAGTACCCTTCAATACTGATAAGCGAGGCTCGTTTTTGGGACGAAAAAAAAAAAACTGGCAATACAAGCAGAATTTTCAAAGAAGTAGCGTTAGGTACTGCGCAGCGCAGACGGCTGGGTCTGCTATAGCGCTGATATCACGTATTGCGTCTTTATTAATGCTTCACAGGCGACATCTTGGCTGCTTGCACCTTATCAGGTGCGATAAGATAAGAGCAGTAATGGTTTCTCTAAAACCGCATGCATGAGGTTGCATAAAGCGATCGTCCTCGTCTACAGCAAAAAATAAAACTAAATAAAAATAGACGAAGAGAACACCCAGGTACCTTAAACGACTGTCAACGACAGCGTGATTTTCAGCCGGCCAGTCTTATTTGTCGTTACTTGGTATTCAAAAGTAAAAGCTTCCTTAGTACGTAATGAATCGTGTTTACTCTGTTTTTCGGACTCTGCATTCATGCGTGTCGGCGTGTAGGAGAACTTGCAGTAAGAGTTTGCGAAACAAACGACTGGCCCGGCAACGAAGCTCTGTTTCCAGCTTTAGAACTGTTGTAGAGTTTCACGCACAATTTCCATGTTACGGTATCAGACGCATTAACATAGAAAAATGTATTTAAGTTCTTATGCGCCGAGTAATAAAAAAAAAACACCTCGTACAACACGATGTTATCAAACAAAGCGTATTTTATTTCGAAAACTTCACAGACAAACATAAAATATTGCCACTTACCCCGCATGATTTCGCGCTCAGATTTAAACTCTCTTTTTTTATTCTTTTTCACACAACACATAACACAAAATGTCACTTTCATTTATCATACAAATAACAACAATAGGGCAACTCTTCCTAAAGGAATTACAAAAACGGCTGAAGCACATGTACCTATACATGTGTGGAGTCGAACAGGACACTTTAGAATTGTAAAACAGAAACAATACATGAAAAGCGGAGTCAAATCACGAAAACGTCTGAAACTATCGTACAACATGGTCTCCAGAAAACATAATTAACAAACCGAACACATCTAAGTCCGGCTGACATGAAATAGCGAAACACACTTAGTACTGTAGACGCTCATATTACAAGCATATTTGAACAAACTGACTAGACATGAAAAGGTACCTCATTTCGAAAAACGAGCGACGGCACAGAAAAAAAATATAAAAAAATATTCGCAATATACGCACAGAACGTGAACGCCAGCATTGTCCTCACTTGAGTACATTGTGTACTTTGATTTCTGAATGCAAGACACCCTTTCATGCAGTTTGATTGGAGCATGTAACGAGCTGCGGTGCCGCAAAACACCAAACGCAAGCTCTCTTTGAAATTACATTATCCTTTCGCCTAATTTTACAGGCTCAGACGTCAACTAATCATGAGCTCGTCACCGTAATTATAACCTTCACAGATGCTGCAAGCGGAGTACCTGGAAATGTTTCACGTTAGCGTAGCCCACATAGTCTCCACTGTGGTCGGTTTCTGTTTTTTGAATTTTCGCATAACTCTGGCAGCGCATGACAGGCGTAGATTAGTGCTAACAACGTTAAACAAAACGCCCTCAACTGCGGCAAACTTACAATGTCTTTTAAAAGTCTCAGACCATCTCTTCTGTGAATGGAACATTCGCCTAAAGCTATCACCGGACTATTTTTGCACTTTTGACGCTCTAGACGTTTTAGACACCGAAGAATCCGCTTTCTCGAGCCTTTGGGCAGGCAAGATTACGGCCGGAGTTACACCCGACGGCTAGACAATCGTTTTATACACGCAGAAACGGCCTGAGTACTTTAAAAACGATCTGCACGCACATCAGTGATTGTAGAACATGTCTTTTTAAAGTATTCCGATAATATCGTGTTTCTGAGGTATCGGAAACAACTTACTTGAAAAGTGTAAGCAGTGTACTGTACTCAGGGTCGGATAACTTGGCTAAGGTCATCATCATCATTAGCCTGACTACGCCCACAGCAAGGCAAAGGCCTCTTCCATGTCTCTCCAATTAACCCTGCCCTATGCCAGCTGCGGCCACCGTATCCCCAAAAACTTCTTAATCTCACCCGCCCACCTAACTTTCTGCCACACCCTGGTACGCTTGCCGTAACAGATCGCAAACATACTCTACGTAGCAGGTTAATGATTTTCCATTTGCACTGTGCATGTGCACTGTAAGCTCTCTACCTGTCCAAATCTTCGTATACACCGCCTATTCCTGCGCAAGTTTGCCTTTTCTGAACGAATTTTAATAACAAAAAGTATGAGACTAATTTTTCTCAGCAGCTCCCTACATCGATCGCTGATAGCATCTTTACGGAATCGAATAGATTTCGCTAGATGCACTTTTTTCAGCTGCAAAATAAGCTCAAGTGTTTCAGTGACATTTGAGCTAGGTCAGTGCAGCGTTTCCTATTTCCAGCTTGAAGACAGCGTCGTTTACGTGCGTTGCATATCACACATGAGAATAAGGGTGTGCAGGGTCGCTCAATATTAAAGGGAACATGCGAGCGCGTGGCTTCATCTCGGTGTGCGCATGAAATAAACAATAAAGATTTTACTTTTTAACGCAATCTCTATGCGCAGAGCTGTCACTGTGCCAAGTCCTATCGACTTAAGCCGCATTTATCGTTCATCCGAAACACAATCCTCCGGAGGGGGGAAAAAAGGCGTAGACTCCGACATCTTTCCTAATACTGTAACATTCAACGTACACAACACAAGCATGAAATAAATGCACATTTCCTAAGTATACAACGACATCGAAACAAACCCACTCAACGTTATTAAATACACGCGGAAAGTGCCAGTGCACTGTTGCTGATTACACATAGCTACGAGTACACGTGTATACGTGACAGTGCCGGCTATACACACAGCCTCTCTTCTATAGCGCTGTACACGGGGCTGTGGACATATAAACAACAGCTTTGTACAATGAAACGAAATGCACGCCCCGTTATAAAAGGTACTTAATTGCGTCCCATTTTCAGCAAAGTGAATGTCAATAGTTCGGGGTGACGTCCAAGTTTCGTTTTTCTTTGGGAAACATCAATAGCGCCACAATGTGACCGTTGATCCCTGCAAAGTGCCGGTCAAATAAACGATGCACCAAACGCAACCATTCGCAGAGATGTAAAGTGCACCTGATTTAATAGAGCGCGCTTGGGTAGCGCCTGCAATTTAGGGATATTTAGGCAAATTTTCAACAGCTTCAGTGATTGATAGTGCCGATGCGGTTGCAATGCTAGGGTGCAGTCGCATCATCTCACTTGACCCAGCACATCAGTTCAAGAAGAGGCTCTTGGTAAGCTAAAAACGACACTAATAATGACACTCGGTGTTGGCAGCTGTTCACGTATTCATTGCCAGTCTCCTTTATCAGGGTCAGTTACTTGTCGCTGAACGTACTACTATACGTCACCTGCACCCAGCTGAAACACTAAGATTTCGCGACAACCCAGTTTAGCGTGAATTCCGTGACGTCTCAAAACACGTTGCTCCGCCAACTGGTGAACCCGGAACGTGTGATCACCGGTCAGGCTGCGAGATATAAGCAAAATGCCTTCCGTAACATGCTTACCCTGTTGGAGGTGGTATAATCTGGAGGGAAATGTACAAAACACATTGGCGAACGAAGAGTGTTAGCACGTTTTCTTAATGTGTTTTGACTAGGATCTAGATATGCATGAGAGAGATTGGACGCGATTTAGGGATAAAAAGAGGAATGTTGGACACGCAGTTCGATGATGAGGAAACATTTTTGCATTGTCATTTAATTCACCACATTCGTCTTGGATTAACGCAATTTCAGTCGAGCGCATGAACTCATTTGAAGAGGCGACTGCGGGACACTCAAAGTGCAAATTAAGTCTTCGCTTGAATTTGTCTGCGTCGTTACCTTTGCCTTTCCTCCTAGTCAATGTCTCATAACATGATGCCTTAAAACAACAATAACACGATGCAAGGAAATGCCTCCCGTTTCCTGCTAACTTTAAAATGGGTTCATAACGTGGGACAGAAAAGCAAGTGAGTGATATGAAAAAAAGCTACCTTCTCCACTGGCGTGAAATGTGTCGATAGTTATCGGTGGCTTGTGTGTCAACATGCTCTTAACAAGATCACAACTCCCTAATAACAAATGTGCGCACGTATCTACAACCGTGCCACGGCAGCAATGATGATATGCACGCCAGAACACGACAACAGGCATGGAACGTTCGCAAGCTTCAGCTAAGCCTTAAAACACGTGTACGCCTTGGCCCTGTGTACGCTTAAGTTGGAAGGGATTGCAGACACTAAGACCTGTTGACGCTGAGACAATGGCATTAACAACGGCAGGTTACACTGGCTTGATGAGGAAACACGCCCACACCTCCAAGAACAGAAAACAGCTTTCTCCATAGTATCTCATATGTACTGATTGAAAAGCTCGAATTTCGGCTCTAAAGAAAGAGGGAGCGTGAATTTAGAGAGCTGACAAAGCATTAATGGCCACTGCATGAGTTTCGTTGCCACTGCATGTGTTGACAGACATTCTGACAACTCCTTCCGCGACCACAGAGCAGCCATTCTCATTATTCTGTGACGGTATGCAGAGCATGCACAGGTGCTGCAAGCTTATCGCCACTGGTGGGGATTATGCTGCAAAAAGATGTGCTCCTGGAAAGAGGGATCTTGAAAACCCTAATTGGAGTTCAACGTCTTAAAGTTTTATCACTTCACAAAACAGACTCCTTACTGGTCACCTTCGTACAGGCTGTTCTGTTCTCAATGCCACCATTTATAGCAGACAGTACGTATCCCCCATAACTACCCTTCCCAGCCCTCACTTTCTATCCACAAAGAGTTTTATGTGTTCATAACATAAAAGCGTTAAATTACACTCCGAAAGGCAATGGTGCGAAGTGAGTGGCCAGGGTTCGGAAGCTTTACTCAGCGTGCTGCATAAGCGCAGCAAGTTCTTATGCTACTACTCTCCATTGGTGTGGCTGGCGCAGCATCTATAGTTATATCGAGGTCACTAGAATGCAAAAATGCTGTTACGGCTGCATCTTCTATTCATGATGGTGAGGCCACTACGGACAGGGATGGAAGGTGTTAATAGAGAAATCCAAGCAAGATTGTTTTATGTCGCGTAGCCACCGAGGTAGGCATTACGTTATAAGAGGAACACCGCCTTTACGCTGCGGGTTAAATACTACTGTGTACGCAGCCACGACGGTCATGCGTTGTGGCCTTTTGGATATAATTAAAAATTTCTGAGCAAATTAAAAATTTCTGAGCACTCACTGCATGCGCTCTATGGTGTGTTCGTTAGGAAGCAACCACTTGGGCCACGAAAAAAAAAGGAATATGCGATAAAAATCCAATTCTAGCGCTAATGACAACTTCTAACAGGTGAAGGAAGCAGCAGTTCGGGGCTGGGTTACTAAAAGGCTCTTTGGTGTCTCCCGGAATTAATCATCAAAGCCCCATGCTTTCCTTTACCCACACAATTGCTGCCGTGGCTCCGGCGGTCTTTCCTTACGGATGCCTCTGTCTTCGCTAGTACACTGCTTGCTTCTCGGGTTCGATGCTTACACACGTATGTAATATGGCGTTACGGATATGTGGACACGTAGCACGCGACAACGCAACAGCAGGTACACAACACGTAAAGCAACGGGTACTTATGTACACCACAGCAAGCGGATTAACGAGGCACAGTCTTGCACACGTAACTTCTAAATACTGGGTGTGGATGGTTGTCGGTGTTCGCGCTCCGTGTTTATCGCGGGTTTGTTGAATATGTTATCTCGTATTTACACGAAGAAAAGCCTAGCGAGCACAATCTATTCAGTTTTTTTTTTTCTCTCCTCCTATAGACTACCATTCGCATTACGAACAAAGCTCGAAGAGGTCCCGATGTCACGCAGCGAAGAGTCCGGAACGAAGAAATGCTGACCTTAGGGTGCTGATGTGAGTGTCGGGGACTCTTACGCTTTCCACACGTCAGGCCGAAGTCTGCAAGAAACAGCAAAAAGATGCATCAACATCGCATTAGACGCAGGAGTAGCCAGGTTCCTCTGCTTCTATGCTCACTGAGCCGTATACCAGGATTGTTGGTCATTTCCCTTTACGATGCGCTGCTGCATTTCTTGTTCCGGTGCAGCTTTCGGAACAACAATCACACTGTAGGGTGACGCACCTTACGCAAACAAATACATGCATCTTTTCTGAATGCAAGTATTGGACATGAGAGCCATAAAATGTAAGATCATTAACTGGTAGACGCCATGGTGTCAAGCAGCTACAAGTTCCGCGAATGAAAGCTCAGTTTCATATATCTTGTAAAAAAAAATGCAAGCATCATAATTCCAGATGGAACCAAATAAGCGTTTCTATAGACACTTCTAATAGCCATAATAATAACCGTCTTAAACCTCGAACACCTGCACAGCACCGCATCCTGTTAACTAGATATTCACGAATGCGCTCACGATGCGACAGGCGCATGGCAGACGTTATCCGGGAAAACAACGTGGGCGAAGTTCTATGCCGTAGCTGAAAGCTCTCACATTCACTTGCTGCTAAAAAAACATCGTTGCCCGAGTAGATGTGAGCCATATACGGGGCTCATATGGCACTTCGTACAGGACATGCAGGGCGTCTGGGGCAACATGGGACGAACGAGACATCTGTGACATAACGGGTCATATGGGGCATACGGTGCATATGGCGCTTACGGGAAATACGGGGCGGAATGAACACATAGGAACAAACCGGATATACGGCGCGTTCGGGATATATGAGACATACGGGCCGGACTACGTGGACTGGGTCAAGGGGTCGGGTGATAACCAACTATCGCTGTCATCGCACACTAACAGTGGATGAAAAGTCTATTTTGTTTTTGCTTGAACATATTGCTTCTATCGATTCTTTTAGTTTCCTTAAGCACTGACTTATTAAAGACAAACATCATCAAGCACTGCTGCAGTAGTAACAAAAAAGTTGGGACTGCTACAACGCTGTGCAGTCCTCGCTTATAGCCTTTTGTACCACGCGAAAATTTCAACGTCCACTCCTCAGTCGCAGTTCACGATCGTCAAGTCTAACCCTCATTGAGTCCAATTTCGTAGCTTTCAAAAGTCCCTCGCATCCCTTGACTGCTCTCGCTGAAAAGGGGAGACCGGAAATTTGCAACTACACCCGCACGGGCTATGCATCTTTTAAGTGCGGTCACGCAAGAAAATAAAAACACCGGAACAACCTCGGCTACAACGTCAGTGCCGTCTCGGATCGCCGTTCACGTAAGGGCGCAAGTGGAACGCGAAGTCAAGCGCTCTGGGCGGCGCACGAGCGCGTGCGTATACAAATCGGTGGCAAATGAAAAAGAGCTCGCCGCTGAGTTGTTTGCGAGCAAGGTGGCTGACAGAGCGAGTGGGACGACGACAGGCGGCCGGCATGCGTCTGTCTGAGAGGGCGTTGGGCGTGCGTATGTGTGTGTGCGCGCGTGCGTGCGCGCTCGAAGGCATCGGTGCCGAGCTGAGCACGACCGACCGCCGAGACCCATTAACCTCGAAAAGGCGAACGGCACGACGCGCCACGGCGGTGTGGGAACTACGCGCGCTACTGGCCGCTTGCGTTACGTCAGTCGCCTTGGTTTGCGGGGGTCATGTAGCGTGAAAGTGCTAACTTTCAACTATCTTTACCTGCGGAACCGGCCGGCAAATAAAGCGAGATAAATGCGTGAGCGGGCAACTGTTAGCATTGCCGGATGCGGAATCTGATTGTCTCAATAACAGAATTCCGCAGCCGCGTTTCAATGGAGATGAAATGTAAAGGCGCCCGTGTGATATGCGAAGTCAGTGCGCGTTAAAGACAATAACAATAATTGGTTTCTGGGGAAAGGAAATGGCGCAGTATCTGTCTCATATATCGGCGGACACCTGAACCGCGCCGTAAGGGAAGGGATAAAGAAGGGAGTGAACGAAGAAAGGAAGAAAGAGGTGCCGTAGTGGAGGGCTCCGGAATAATTTCGACCGCCTGGGGATCTTTAACGTGCAATGACATCGCACAGCACACGGGCGCCTTAGCGTTTTGCCTTCATAAAAACGCAGCCCCCGCGGTCAGGTTCGAACCCGGGAACTCCGGATCGTTAAAGATCCCCGGGTGGTCGAAATTATTCCGGAGCACTCCACTACGGCACCTCTTTCTTCTTTTAGTCCCTCCTTTAACCTTTCTCTTACGGCGCGGTTCAGGTGTCCGCTGAGATGTGAGACAGATACTGCGCCCTTTAATAATAATTGGTTTTTGGTGGAATGGAAATGGAGCAGTATCTGTCTCATATATCGTTGGACACCTGAACCGCGCCGTAAGGGAAAGGATAAAGGAAGGAGTGAAAGAAGATAGGAACGAATAGGTCCGTAGTGGAGGGCTCCCGGAGTAATTTCGACCTCCTGGGGATCTTTAACTTGCACTGACATCGCACAGCACATGGGCGCCTTAGCGTTTTTCCTCCATAAAAACGCAGCCGCCGCGGTCGGGTTCGAACCCGGGAACTCCGGATCAGTAGTCGAGCGCCCTAACCACTGAGCCACCGCGGCGGGGCTGCTGCGCCCTTTCCCCCAAAACCAATTTCATTTCATTGCAAAATACCCTCATTTTTCTTTCGCCTATCTGTGGCTTTACCACTCTTAAGTCATGAACTATCATGCCTACAAGTCCTGTTGACTGGCTGAAAGCTATCGGAGATTACCCCCTCTCCTTCAGCGCAAAAAAAAAAATTAGGCAGTAGCTTAGCTCTGGTTAAGCTGGGTATACAAGCGAACAGGTTCAGTTATGCTTGGTTTGCCGTCATGGTTATGCTTCGTAGCTTAGATAGTATTGTATACACTCTTTATCTATAGGCGTAGACTTGGTTACTCAATGGCATATGTTTACGAGTTAGACACAGAGGGTACAGTATTAAACTTCTTTATTTATTATTGTTGGACACATAGTCATGCCGTTTCTCTACAGCCATAAAGACAGCCTGGTGATCCGAGTAGTAGTCGCTCTAAGGTTTCGCTGTTGTGCAGCCAACTCCCAAGCGAGTACTTCTGGATCGGACGTATTTAGTTTCTCAGCTTTTCTGCGTAGTCTAGCAGCAGCCGCACTCTCCTTCCATTCCATGTCGAGTGCGCACGCCTATTCCCTTCCCTTCTATGTCGAGTGCGCACGCCTATTCTCTGGCAAGCGCATTATATAGCCTCCTTGCGCATGCACATGACGCACATGTGCAGTAGCGCGCGGCTGCGCCGAAAGGTCAGGCGACGGCTGCGGCAGCGGCGAGGAGCGACCACCTGCGCGGCGCGTGATGTCACTCGTTTTCGCGCATGCGCATAACTCACCAGTTCGGCTCACGCGAAGCTCGGCTCCGACCCGCGTAGTGAAGCTTTTCGCTACAAAAAACGAAAATATTTCGAGACACATGCGATGCATTGAGGAACGCGTGCGTACGCGATGAATAGGCATAAATGGAATGCCTTCTGAAAGGATCTACGGTTTACATCTCGCGTTAGTTCTCGCAGCCAATGGTGCGCCAAAGAAAACACCGACGAGTTAATTCGTCATCCGTAACATTTTACTGCACTCGGAGAAGCCAGCGTTCAGCGCAACAGCGACGAGTCTATCGTCGTGTTTGCGTCGGTCGATTTCTATGCACAGCGAACGAGACACGTGTTCGATATCTCCGATGCGCCTCGAGCTGCTGACGCTGTCGGCACTGATCAGCAAAGCCGCTCCGTCCGTGTCACTTTCAAGATCAGAAGGGCTCGGGGGCTCACGCGATCGCCGCGATAGAGGGACTCCGATCTCGCGAAAGATGGGTAAGTAGGACCCCTGCGTTTGCTCCCTTTTTCCTCTTTCACACGCTCTCTCTCTGTCTCTCTCCTTCTCTCCTCCGTATTACGCCATAGCAGCAGCCGGAAGCCCGCGAGAGGAGGTCAGGCCGCACCGTTCTGCGCTCTTCCCTCTCCACTCCGTCGGCGACCGCCGCTCACCGCACAAGTTGCCGGAGGGACGCTTTGAACGGTCCTCTGGCAACAGTCGTCAACACAGGCAAAAGTTAAGTAGTAAAATAATTGGTTTCGGGGAAAAGTAAATGGCGCGGTATCTGTCCCGTATATCGGCGGACACCTGAACCACGCCGTAAGGGAAGGGATAAAGGAGGGAGTCAAAGAAGGAAGGAAGAAAGAGTTGCCGTAGTGGAGTGCCCCGGAATAATTTCGAGCACCCGGGAATCTTTAACGTGCGCTGACATCGCACAGTACACGAAAGTAACGTTACTAATTTAGAGTGCCTCCATTATTCTGACGGCACCAGGAGGGGGGCGTTTTTTTTCTTATCAAGGAAGCATACCAAGAGTTCTGGACAAAACCATTTTTCGACGGGAAAGAGTTTGTGAACGCAACTTTTTTCACCATATTGTAATATTTCACTATTACAATAAACATATCCGCAGATCTCTCGTGAGCAAGCTTGCATTTTTTTTTGCTCCTCACGTTTTTGCTGTCGTCAGTAACGTTCCCCATTGCCTTTTTTTTTTTTGTAGCGATAGCTACATTACGGTAGCATTTCGAGCCTTCAGCGTGGCTGCGCCGTCACGCTGTCACGTGGTTGGTCACGTGGTGCGGAGCAGCTGCCGGCGGCGCGGCGCCGTGGCTGATCACGTGGTTCGTAAAGTGGTTGGGCACGTGACCAAGTACCACTCAGCCAGCTGTAGCTATCGCGTCACTCCAGGTTTAACCAGAGCTAAACCACCACCATTTTTTTTATGGCAGCCTTAAGTGCTCGATGCGAGCGATTAAAAAACTTTAAAAGAAAAATTTTGCTATGCCTCAAAAGAATGGGCCATTACCTTCGATATTTCCATAAAAGTAGCTCGCGAAATTTCAATATTTAAATGTTTTGCCCAAGAATGCTGGGCATGATTAAGATACACACAGGCATTAAGAAATTATTAGGAAATGAACTGTGCTTGTGAGTTCGGGAAGAATGTCAGGTGCAAAGTTATGAACAGAGTGTAGGCCAGCACTTAAAACAATCATTCTCGGAAGAAGAGATGGCAGGAGCTTCAGTTTGCTTCCAGACTTGTATCTGTCAGGGCCGTTCAAGCGGACAGAACAACGATTTTTGAGCAAAAATCGCGCGTGTGTGACATGAACACGTACAAATCTCTCGACGGCAGCGAAGGGACGCTGCGCTGCGCATTAAACTTTTATCAAAATAGCTCAAGAACCATGGCAAGCTTCGTGCAGATACTGCTTAACGAGCCACTGAGGCCGGGTGTAGGACACTGGTATGTGATGCGTAGCGCGGCTAACTCAGCTACAAAAGTGGCAAGAGCAACTTCATGCTTTTAGCTTCGTCAAGGTACAGCTAGAGTTAATCTTGTTGCAGTTAATTTTGTTAGAACACAAGAATAGAATACAGGGATCACTACCTAGAGAGTAATTTGAGCTCCAAACTGATTGCCTCAAGCGAATTGTTCGTTCCAGTGTCGGCGAAGGAACTCATAAGTTCGTAATGTGACGGCGAGACATGTGTCCACTAGGCAAAGTCTCCGTTAAAGCAACCGGAACTAGTCAGATTTCGTCTGTGAGAAATAAACTAGGCCAATATACTAACACTTCATTTTAGCTTGTCTCGAACTGCTTCACTTAAGGCGAAATTCTACGAAGTATATAGGCTGAGCCAAAACGCTAACTTTTCCTCTCCGCAGTGTGTAACTTTTCAGCATCCCCGAAACGAAGACTCGCCTCCTTTGTTCGGGGCTGCATTGAAACGCTAAGGCGGCCAAAAGTAGAAGGGCTCGAGTTTTGCAGCTGCCAGGGTATTTAAGTCGTTATACGTGCGCGGAGTTATCCACCGACGGTCACGATCTTAACTTATCAATTTGCCTCAAGCGGGAGCCCCTTCCGCAATCGGTCACCTTCTGGTGACCCGCTTCTGCGTGGGAAGAATTTTAAAAAGATCAGATAACGATAACTCCTCTCTCCCTTTTTCTCTTATGGTGGTTCTTTCTTTGTTTAATAAGAGATAAAACTGGTCATCTGAGGCGCCAGACAATCTATTGCCGTGATAAGTCTAGGTTGAGCTCCCTCCCCTTTTCTAACCTGGTTTTCAATACGTGCTCTCGGAGCTGTGTGGTTACCTTACCCGTTCCATCACCAGACTTCGCACTTCTTCCGGGTGTTCATGCCGCTGTTCTTTCTGCACTTGAACTCCCTCGAGAACTCTTCTGAGTTGGAGACCGGTCCTATCACCCTATCGAGGAAAAAAACAAACAAACTTTATTATGCGTTATAGTGTTATAACTTGCTACTATACTAGTCATATATGTTATAACGTGTTCTGCACATCATGATTGTCAGTGGCACTCGCAGCAAAGCGAACAAACATTGCATTGCCCAGTTACTGGGTAAGGTCGTGATGTCTATCAAAAATTTCGAAAATTTTGTTTTTCTGTCATGAGGCATCGAAGCATGACAACGATTATGGACAAGCTAAATCTAGTGTTATAGTTGTCTTTTCCTTCCTCAAATGCGACCCAGTCACTTTTGCTGAAAACGCCAAAACCAGCATCTCGTGGCTTTATCAACACAGGAAGAAGTTTAGGGGTATATCTTATATATTCAGCTATTCTGGCTGCTTGGAGGATCGAACCGCGGGAGCCGGTGGTACGCGACGTCTAAAGGACAAACCGCCTACGCTCCCAAACAGCCTCAAGCACCAAGCGTCGTTCAAATACAATCTCGTTCAAACACAACAGTGCCTGATTAGCTGAAATATCACGTGCTTGTAGCGTCGGTGTAGCGTTCGGCAGCGGTAGCCCCTCCGAAGGGCTACTGCGCTGCCACGTGTTATACCGAAGCTCCGCCACAACAAAATCTGTATTATTGCACTGTTTGCCGCATTGCCGACAAATACACTGCATTCACTGAAACGGAGAGAAATAAAGGAACGGCGCTTGTTCACCTGAACCTGGCCGGCGAGTGCGGGTCGCTGAGGATCTGCAGGTGGATGGCCTCCGGGGTCTCGGTGGAGCACCACACCTGAGCGAAGCCTACGTAGAAGAGCTGCTTGTGCGTCATGTTCACTCCGGGCAGAGGCGGCTCGTCGGGGTGCTGCTCGAGCCACTCCTCGAACGCCTGCACCCACGAAGGTGTAACGACATCGTGAGAACTGAAGAACTCTTATAAAAATGGTCTATAGACAGTCTACAGACTTCTTATGGACTCTATTGACTTCCTATAGATATTTGTTTTGGTCTATTGACAGTTTGTAGCCTGTTGTCTATAGACAAATGTAACTAAAACTGCATAGCCATAGACCTATAGGTTGTCTATAGATTAGCAAGGTCAAAAGTTGGGCTGGTTGGTGCATGATCTTGTGGCAGGAACAGCGCAGCACGAGACAAAGATTGTTTATAGGATTTGTATTAGCAGCACAGCTAATAGACCTGACATTGGAAATGTATTGGCAACGACCGGTCCTACAAAGGACCAGAGTGAGACCAGCCACTTTCAATATTGGGCCGATTACCTGAGGTGTGCTGCATTCTCTAGGATTTGTCTATAGAAAGTTGATAGACTTTATAGACAGAAAACTATGGTCAGTCTATGGACTGTGTAAAGAAATGTTTGTAAAGGAAAGCCTCTGGGAAAGCAGCTAGATGTCAGTATGCGACGGGTGCTTCGTCGCCTTAATGCGGCCGTGCATGAGCTGAAGAAGTGACAATGGAAGGCACCTATGAACTGTCTCGAATGTTTCCGAATTGAAAGCAAGGTTCTAAACGGAAACGCCCTAAATGCATTAAAAAAAAACAAGAGATATTTCTTCTTGAATCTGGAAAGCTCGCATGCGAGGATGCAGCTCGTGATCTTGCATGGGAAATCGGATGTTTTTAACCATGTTTATCTCGGTGCTTTTTACCTGAAATTTAAACACTGAATAAAAGCATCAAGCATGCGTTTTGCCGTGATTGAATTACTAAGTATGCTTAAAGTTGTGAGAGTAAGATAGTGACGTATTCTTATTCTTATGAGTCTAAGGTATGCACTCCGAACTCATTGCACTCAGGGTATCTTACATGAAAAGCCGCCTTAAGGCCTCCGTTGTCTGCGATGTTTTCGCCCAGTGTTTGCTTTCCATTGAGCTGGAAAGAGAAAGCAAGAAAAATGTTTTGCCTGAAACACAACGCACAAATTCTTCCTGTTTAAGCACACAGCTGCACCGAAAAAAAAAATGATGAAGCCCGGCAGGAGCACAAAAAGTTCAATGAAAACGCGTATTGGTGGCGGTGAGGATGCAGTCGCGGAAGAAAGCACGCAAACAACTAGCTCCTTATTTATTTAGCGAATAATTAGGAGCACTAATTAAAGACGGGGACGTAGTGAGACGACAGGATGAGCAGGTAGCGCTCGTCCCTCCGTCTCACTACATCCGTGTCTTTGGCTTGTGCACACGTTTCTCCCTTAGGTATTAAGCAACAGATTCGGCAAGACGTATACTCCTAAGTCGCGCAAATGTGTAAAGGCTGCAATGTGCATGACTTACGTTTTCTTTGTTGGCAGTGTAGTTGGAATACTGATCGATGAAGCACTGAGCCCTGGCCTGAAAGCTCTGAATCGTCGAGTTCTTCCACCATTGGTTCAAGTTTCCGGACTTGTCGTATTCTCTTCCTGCAACGATTTTGTTGAGAGTTACGTTTCGTAACACCAAATATGACTATAGTTCAATGCATCCTAAAACAACGTCATGTAATATCTGAATTTGTTGTTTGGTTCAATATCTAGGGGAATCCACCAAGCTGGAGCACATCGTAATAAGGGCTCGGGTAATAACTCGTTAGCATCCACCAGAGCGCAGCAATACGGCTACAGATGAAAGCTATACAGCATCCACATAAACTTCGTAGTTAAAGAAAATTTGTCCTGGTCCGGGGTTCGAACCCGGGACTCAGAAAGCTTTCCTTGGTAGCGTATGGCAGCGCTCGCACGGAAGCTGATAAGTAATAATCTCTTATTAAATTTGTGCTTTCAGACAAATGAAATATGTACCAAAGACTCGTGCTTTGATGCGAAGAAGTGAAAGAAATCGGAAGAGTGCATATGCAGTAAAAAGTAACTGGGATACAGTATTCCTGAGAATATTGGCGTTAAGCTGAATGAAGTGGCCTTTCTGTGCTACCCGGCTCCCCAAGAGCTCTCTAGACTGAGAGAGGCAGTTCTCTCCTGTATGAAATTGTACAGGACGTTTGCAGAGCGGCCGCACTAACATAGATGTGATACTCAAACTAAAATAAAGAGAAAAAAGCGCGCTTGGACAGTAATCTGATGCGTAGAAAAGATACTCGTTAGTAAAGTATACAGCAACGGAAGGAAGATGTTGGGGGCCACAGAGAATTGGGTGTAGTGATGAGAAGAGGAAATGCGCAAGAAATGATTGGCTGCGGCCGGCACTAAAAGGTGTTGACTGGACGTCTCTCACAGCCCTCATAGCCAATGTGCCGCTTCGGGGCGTTAGATTCAAAATTAACCAATACCAAATATCATTGTTTAACCCCTCCGTTAAAAGTGAGAGCATTGATAGAAGCCCGCAATACGCAGGCGTTATTACTGTTTACAGCGTCCTCTTCAATGCGTTGCAGCTATTTCGTTCTCCTAAAGACACAGTGACGACGAATAGAAGTTGGCCTCCCTTCATAGAGCATCGCGTTCAAATTACAAAGAAACAAATTTCAACGAAAACGAAGCTTTGATGAGCAAAAAGAGACCAAAAAACGAATTGCAGGTGTCGCCATCACCGGCGTAATTCCAAAGTAAAACGCTTGCGTCGACACAGATTTTTGGATGCGGATCTCAGAGGCTACGCTACACCGCCATTAACTTTAAAACGGTGCCAACCCTTTCGTTTCGCTAAGGACGTCACAGGTTTGAATCGACTGGAGGGAGGGTTTTAAAATCCAACGTTCTTGAAAATAAATGCGTCTTCTGCTGCCTCACATAGCCAAAAAAAACAGAGGATCAGTTTTTGCTGAGAACAACAATTGGAAGGAGTTGTGCTAAGTGACCCTCTAAAAGGTTGGTCAAGTATAACACTGAAATTTCAACTGACTGCTTTAAAGTGTTAGGAGACTCAGCGCTACTAACTCTTACGCCTCTGCAGTCTAGTATAACCCGGTCAGATCATAATCTGGGGCATCTTTCACTCCACCTGGAGGCAAAACTTATAATTCACGGCCGCACCGGCAGAATTCGTTGTGCCGGCACACAAAACACAAAGTAATGCTGAGCATGGCTCGTTAATTCTGATTACTGGTGGCATAGACTTTGTGGGCGACGCCCTGAGAACACGCTGTACCTGTATACAGCTACTTATATAGCCTGTGTACCCACCTTGGTCGTCGAAAGCGTGCGTTAGCTCGTGTCCCATCACGACCCCCATGGCACCAAAGTTGAGAGACCTGGGCGGATAAAAAAACAATAATAGAAAGTGAGCTTTGGGCAACGTCACAAGACCGTAAACCTTACTGCTGTTTAAGTGTCTTGCTATCGGGAGCAAAAAAAAATTATTTCGGCGTAGTCATGTAAGCCAATCGCCAGTAAAGCCTCAAACATTGAGGTACAGTCGGGGACAAAAGTCTGTGGACCACGTATTCCTCAAACGAAGCCGATAGCTCCGCTATTAGCCGGTGGTTGGAGACCACACTTGTGGAGATGAAAGAACAGTTTTTACTTCCACTTCCACAAGTGTGGTCCCCAGACGAAGCCTAAAAGCAAAGCTGTCGGCTTCGTTTGAGGAACACGTGGTACACAGACTTTTGTTCCCGACTGTACGTCCGCATTCCATCCTTTGGCGACTTGGTCGCTAGGTAGAGCTGCAGTCATTTCTTTTTCGAGAACACGCATCCAGTAAACCTTTGTTGCCGATAATAAATTAGACAAGTACTTGGCGCAATCTTGTAAACAAAAGTCATATTATATTTCTTGAGCAACCGAGACCACACGAGCACTTACTTAGGATAGTTGGGATCGTAAAACGGCGCCTGCAGGATACCAGCGGGAAAAACTGAAAAAAACGAACAAACAATGATATGCCCATTAGTAACACGTGCTAATAATACACTACACCAGGGTAAACACGTGGATGCGACTTTGCGTTAGCTGCTAACAATGCCAGAATTCGGCTGCGGCTGCATTCTTTCAAGGTATCAAGGTATCCAGCAGTGTTCAAAGTACCCAGCAAGTTCAAGGTAGCCATCAGTGTACTGGCATTTTCATCCACACTTTCTGTGAGGATTGGAGTAAGTCTGCCAAAATTTATCTTCAAGGATCTAATCCTGCAGCTCGTATTCATTCTAGAAGAAGAGAAAAGAGCATGTTCGAAAGTCGCATGCTGCAGAGTAGTTAAGCGCGCAAATACCACGTAGCAGCTGCGTGCTGTAGTTCTGTTTACAGCATAGTTTCTTTTCACAGAATGCAGCAACACAAGCGACAAGCAGGAGGTCGGTAAAAACTACACAGCACTTATTTGTAAGTATAGACAATGTATACGACCTCCAGCGGGTCTGGGAGTTCAGCAAACAAAGAACATTAGGAATCGATGTATCCATTTCATTTTCACGTTCTCAGGCAGTTGACCTGCAACAAAGACCAAGCGGACCAGACGCTATCGGGACCACGCTTCGTCTGTTCTTTTAGTGGAGTGGGACGTGGTACACTCTAAACAGAAAGGAGTTAAAAGGGAGTAAGCTGTCCTGTAGCACACTCCTTTTGAAGCGAAAAGCTTTACTACGCTGGGTAAAGCAGTCTTCGGGTAGGCAGCCCAACGACCTCGGACGACCTTCAGCCCAACCGAGGGTAGCCGTGTATGACCATATGTGGTACAGTTATGGAGTCCAACCCTTGACCCTTCAACTTGACTCATGACCATTAAGTTGACCTTTGACCTCTGACCTTTGACCTTGAGAACATCCGATGGGGTGATGTGATGCCACGTGATGACATCCGATGGGGGTGTTGTGATGCCACATCACAGCCACGTGGTCGTGTGGGTATATATAGAACGGCTGTCGGGAGCGTGTAGCAGAGCTGCCATGGACGAGCCTCAGATGCTTAGCAAGCGTGATTGCCTTTCGCTGAATTCCAGGGTTAGCCAAGTTAAGCCACTGCCATTTTTTTTTTGCTCTAGAGGATACCTTACTCCTTGTTTACTCACATATAGACGTATTCGTGTTTAGAGTGTATGGTAGCACGTTCGCGTGCGCATGCGTGTAGTACTGACCGATCTGGTTCTTGGTCGGCGTGTAGTAGGCATTCACGATGGTAGGCGTCATCTCCCACTCGGTCTTGTTGCTGGGTCGGTAGAGACGCTGCATGTTCTTCTTCAACAGGAACTGGCTCACACGAATGTTGTTCTCAAAGTACTCGTTCTCCACGAACTCCAGCTGCCGTTCGCGAGAGACAGAACGAAGAAGCAATCACACTCTAAGCCGATGATGATAATTTAATTTTGAGCTCAAACAAAGAGCTACATGATTGGCTAACGTGTTTGATCTACACGACGTGGAACGGAAGCCCATTTTTGAAAAGCCTTTCAGTCCCGAGAAACCCAGCTCCGGACATGGGGGAAAGCTTGTATCCGTTAGAAAACAGTGGGGACCTGGTGGAACTGGGGATCGAACACCGCACCTTCGCATCGCAGTTTTCACAACAGCAAGGATAATCAGAAGGTGAAATAGAACTGATTAGGATGCAAGTATAATGAGCAGTTAAGGAGGTAGACAGCGTAAACAAAAGGAAAAAGAGAAAAGAAATAAACAAGTACGCTGAAATACATTTGAGCTCATTTAATATTGTACCAAAACAACTTTTCCGTCACACTGAAGTTCGTATAGACTATTTTATGCTCGAGATCTATGAGGCGGAATGCACATATATAAGAACAGCCCATGTTATCAGCCTCTGATTAGTAGCTATATCGTCGTTTGCGCAGAGACTGCTAAAGAGATGAGTTACACAAGAAATAAAGCTTTAGCTTTTCATCTATAATACTTCATGTGCGTCAACAGGACTAGCATGAAGACATGGAAAAAATACTCGACACGACGAATTGTTGTTCTTTCAGAAGCGTTCAGCACAGTTCGCTGCAAAGGGGAATTTTTGCAGCAATCATCGCTTATTTCTAGAGTGTCGGCTGCTTTGATAGCAGTATATAAATTATAAACAATTTATGTGTTTAAAGTGTCGGTGGTGGCATATCATAACTAAAGTTTATTTTCGACTTCCAGGGCGTTGCGTGCAATAGCTTTCCCTCGCGTTCACCAGGCCCGTTTTCTTTTTTATTAGGAAGCCGTCAATTTGGCCATTATATTCAACGACGATTATCTTTTCGGCATTGAAGATTGCTAAAGAAAAAAAAATCTCTATCAGCTGTCTTATTTCTATAACCGCGCGAGCGGGAGTCAAGAAACGAAAGACGCCTCCAAGAGAGCGAGGGATACAGAAACCTATAAACAGCCAACGGAAGCTACAAAATAATAAAGAATAAGCGATCAAATGTCGAAGAAGGTGAAACGAAAAGGGTTGGGTCTCCTTTGCATACCGGAAGTAAAATGAAGAAGCCTTCGCCGGTGACGGTATAACGACCTCCGAGCGCTGCCGAAGGAAATACGCGCGGGGCGCGGTGAGCGCTGAATCTCGCCTCCTCCTCGCCGAGTGGCGGACCGTCCCTCGCGCCTCGTCGGCTGCAGTATCTCCTCACACATCTCGGACACCTTTCATCTCGTGCGCTGCCGCTGCCTCGTTTTGCCTGCGCAATCTCCTCTCTCTCTCGTAGTTAGCGCCTTGGCTGCGCATTCGCCTTCGAACGTTAACCTTCTCCCCTTCTGCAGCCTTGTTATTTTCGCTAAACCGTCCCAGCGACGGATGATGGAACTGTGCGGGAAGCGTAGCCAGCCGCGCCCAGCTCTGCGTCACGCAACGCGGCCGGTAATGCGGCGCTGGTGAAGGCGCGAGGTCGGGATAGACGCGCAGTGTACGAGACGCAGGGATTCGGTCATTTTTCTGTTTTATTGGTGGAATGCAGACGACAGCACCAGGCGTCTTGGTGGGTGCGGTGCGAAAGCTATGGGTGTGCGCGTGTGTTTTGACGGTTAACCGCACAGCTTCTGCGGAAGTGTGAGGTTTGGTGGCGTTACTAAAACTAATCGGGAGGGGGGGGGGGGGGGGGCAGGCGGTAGCAGTGTGAATTCGGGTGGTTAGTACTAACCTAGAGACGCGACCTGTATGCAATCAATACAGTTTATTATCGAATCAAATTTAATAAAAATACTCATGCCGATAAGTGTTTTTGTGGGAGCCGCATTTATTTTGTGTAACCTCGTCACCAAGCTATCGTGGTTTCGTTTCTCTCCCGATAAATTAGGAACAGACGTTGCCTTGAGCAGACGGAAGTTGCCCCTCGTGATTCACATTTTGAATTGAGCAGTGTTGCTAGGCTATAACAGCAATTTCTTTAAATTTGTGTCTCGGTTAGTTCGTTTTGACTGTTTCATTGCATTCTGAGCATGACCCGAAAGTTGTTTTCAAATCTTAAGATTCTATGTCATTGCCGGTAGCAACTAGCTACTGCATATTGTGGTATTAGGTCTAGCGAGCGTTATTCGCATTAAATTTATAGTTACTGCACTGAACTTAAATTTTCTATGACTGATCATAATTGCCCATATACAGTTAACCATCGTTATTGCGAGGTTGAAGGGGCCCGGAATTTACTTCTTTGTAGCCGTAACTTCGTGATAACCCGTACTTCCCGAACTTCCATGGGGAATCGTCATTCCTTCGTTATATCCATTAGTTTGATATAAACCGTTTCATTGAGTTTTGACTGTAGATATTACGAATCGAGGGACTCATTACTTCAGCTTTGCTGGCCCAGTCAACGAATAAAAGGCGCATTACACAACAAACGAATTTGCAGCTGTTTTAGTAACTCAGTTCTATAATAAATGTTATTCAGAAATGAAGCTCCCGCCTTACAGACGAGATTCTTACAAAATGAATCCTGAGGCAGCGGGCCCAAATGTTGATAGGTGATATTATTCTGAGGGCTGCCAGCTGTTAAGCCCGAGGGACTCCTTCCTACCAGTTTCTTTTGTACGCCGACATTACTTACGCCTTTGTATTTCTCGTCGAGCTTTTTTGGATCCGTAATGAAATCAGGAAATCCAATCATGTCGGTAATGGCATCCGCCTGAAAGGGTAAAAACAGAGAGCATAAGATACACGATGGTACGATTTCTTTTAAAAATTAAATGTAGACATATGCGTCCAGGGAAGGGATTATCAGCGCTGGTCGACGACAAGCCAGCCAGCCAATGAACTCTGACGGGAAATGCACTTTACAATGCGTTAGATAATAGCGCATAAGCCCTTTTTTATACGCTAGAGTGCGGTGTTCTATTATTGGGATGCTTAAGATTGAAGTTTCATGGTATGGGTTTCTGCAACGTTTGGCAAAGCGAAAGCATGAGGCGAAGCGAAATGCCAGAAGCGTACGTCAAAATCGTTGTGAAAACGTTTACAATGTGTTATTTCTTTGTTGTATAGACGTGGACTCTATTAAACGGAGCAATTGAAACACGAACAGAAAACGAGAAGATTTTTCCCGCGGAAACTCAGTACCAGCGCAGCTTAATTTGACTTCCAAGGCCTGAAGTCTAGCCTTTAGAAGTGTTAAGCTCGCTTGTATTTCCTCTCTAGGAGCTAATTTGTGTGTGTTTTTGTGTCCGAATTTCAGTCCCTGTCTTCGCGTCTCATTTGCTGACGATGGCACACCGTCATCATCATCATCATCATCATCATCATCATCATCATCATCATCATCATCATCATCATCAGCCTGACTACGTTCTCTGCAAGACAAAGGCCTCCCCCATTCGTCTCCAACTAACCGTGTCTTGTGCCAGCTGCGGCCACTGCAACCTTCTTAATCTCATATGCCCACCTAACTTTCTGCCGCCCCCTGCTACGCCTGTTTTCTGTTGGTATTCATATATTTACCCTTAACGGTCATCGGTTGTCTTGTCCTCGCATTACATGCCCTGGCCAAGCCCATGTCTTCTTGATTTCGAACAGGTTTAATCCGCGTTTGTCTCTGACCCACTCTGCCCTCTTCCTGTCCCTTAACGCACCTATCATTTTCCATAGCTTCCTGCGTTGTCCTCAATTTAAGTTGTACCTTTTTTTTTGTTAGCCGTCACGTTTCAGACCCATAGGTGAGTACTAATGAGATACAGCTGTAGCTGTTGTATAATTTTCTCCTGAGGAATATTGGGAAATTGCCATTCATGGTCTGAAA
Organism: Amblyomma americanum; assembly: GCF_052857255.1. NCBI lineage: Eukaryota > Metazoa > Arthropoda > Arachnida > Ixodida > Ixodidae > Amblyomma > Amblyomma americanum. The sequence goes on from NC_135498.1 coordinate 23,726,148, forward strand.
GAATCTGGCGTATGCGCTCCACACCATTATAATTCTTCTAGTTATTTCCCTTTCGTGATCCGGATTTGCGGTTACTGTCTGCCCTCAGTAGACGCATTCCTTAGCTACCAATTATAAAGTGCTATTTTCTTTCGAGAATGTTGAAGATTGTTTTCGTCTTCTGGATATTAATTTTTAGACCCAGCGTTCTGCTCTGCCTGTCTAACTCATTGATCATGCTTTGCTGTTCATCCTCTGAGTGACTCAGCAAGTCAATGTCCTCAGCGAATCGCAGATTACCAAGGTATTCTCCATTAACTCTTATCCCCAACTGTTCCCAATCCAAGCCTCTGAATACCTCTTGTAAACAGCGGCTGCAAAGTGCTATCTTGATTTCCTATTCCTGTTCAGGCCGCCCAAAGTGCGACTCCTTTTTCTCCCTTTGTAAATAAAGGAAACAGAGTGACAAATTTTGAATACGATTAAAATCGGAGTACAGTCGTGATACAGGCGACAAAGCACATTCAAGTTTGGAAAGAGAGACAATGCTGGCGGGAGGATGGTGAAAGGCGTCAAGGAGCGTTTTAATGGGCAGGAACCACATGGCTACACGCAGGCAGAAAGAACAGAATGGCTATGATATCGATACTCCTGATTGTGACGGCTCGCAGCATGCAACTACTGTAATGTGTGTCACATAATGCGTTACTCCCTTTCCTGGATTGGATTGGTTTGGATTTTATGGCCACAAACTTTGTATCGGGCGGGCATCGTACAATTTACAATGTCCAGACCTGGGCATTTCGCAACTAGCGTCACCTATATGCCGCCAGTAGCGAACGCAGCGTAATCCAATGTGGAAATTTGGGCTTGTATTTTTTTAGAAGACTAAAGCGCCCCGAGGGATTCTTTGCTAACCCGTGCTGATTACCATGACCGACTCTCCCTCCTCGTTTCATAAACTGTTCTATAAAATGATTCTTGCGGTGACATCGACGAATTCCGACGGCCACAGAAAATCAATCGGATGTACCGAACATTGGAAATTCCCGCGGTGATTTTGAGTGTTCAGCGCAACGCGGCACGCGTTGACGGGCGTGCAAACGAGATACGTTTGTGCAGATTTGCTTGGCTTGGACTATGCACGAATTCATACGTGACGACGAGTGAGGTTCTAAATTCTTATAAATTCCACATCTGTCGGCACTGACCCCTAGCTCGGATACTCACTTTCTCCTTGGCTAGTTCCCTCGTCTCCTTGTCCATCCACTTGAGCATGGGCAGGTTGTTCTTGAATGCATCCTTCACCTCTTTTATCATGTTCTGAGCCTGCAGGAAGGAAGAGACAAAAGGGCGATACGAGAACACGCATTGCGATAAGTCTGCGATTCAAGGAAAACACGAGAAGCAAAACAGGCAACGTTGCTCGAACGCTGACACTGGCAGCACTTTTTTCTTGCCAAGCAAGGTTCTCTACTGAAGCCATTCAAAAACAGGCTCTTCAGGAGCGTTTCAAAAATCTTCTACAGGCACACTTTTTAAACACTCTTTCTACGACAAGCACGTCAAGTCTTTTGCAAAATTCAGAAATCTCGCTTTCAGGTATTGTGGTAACAATGACGACGACGGACCTGTAACTTTGTAGAATTAATCAACCTGTTCCCGGCACAAGAGTCATCCACTGCACCAGCGGAATGTCGGCTACCTGGCATTTTCTGCAAGGATATTCAGAAAATACAATTTTCTCAGACCAGGGAACGCTTTTCAGCCCGCATTCGGCAAGCGCGTCCTGCTCCCTTCCCTTATAAAAATGGTCTATAGATTGTCTATCGACTTCTTATAGACTCTATTGGCTTCCTATAGATATTTCTTTGTGTCGATTCATAGTCTATAGACTGTCTATAGACAAACGTCTACTAAAAGTGTGTGGCCATAAACCTATAGATTGTGTACAGAAAGACTATAGGATTTGCATTGCTTAAAGACTCTTCTCTAGGGTTTGTCTATAGAGAGTATAGACTTTAAGGACAGAAGTCTATGGACATTCTATAGACTGTCTAAGAAAATTTTTGCAAGGGTTGTGGCATAAGGGAGCTCAGGACGCAAAATGCCATTAACGACAGCAGCGCTCGGTCTCATCTCGTCACAGCGAAGTACATACAGTGGGCAAGAAAAATACATCTTGTTCGTGTTGAGCGCCTGCAGAATACGCAGAAGGTAGAAGCCAGGCTTAAATGTTATTCGCCATAAGCATGCTGGACTACTGCGTAAGTGCCAACTATTTCTGTTTTCTACGACAGCTGAGAGCAAGAAATTAGCCTGCAGAGGTGCACTTAACTCTAAGACAGGTGCTCAGAGGAACTACTAATGAACAATACGCAGGAATATACGTATACTGCCAACATAATTAAGGAAAGACATACCACGTGACGACTAACCCGCAAGGGAGGGTGCCGTTCCGTAGATGTGAACAACTTACACACAGGTTGGCCCCAGGGTCATGCTGAATATTCATGCTTTGTCTCAGCGTACTAAATCGCCCGGAAATTGCTCCTCGCTAACAGGATTTAGCTAGCTAACATAACTTTAACCTAAACCATTCAACTATGAAAACGAATTAACAAAATGCCTGCAAACAATGTTGCTGCTATTCACTGACTACCGACTTATGCAGGGTGGATGCTAGATAAAGTTAACTTCTGGAACCCAGACGACAGGTGCAAGACGGGAGAGAGGGTCCTTCAAGGTGCGCGAGCAGTTAACAGGCTTTATTGCATGTGAAACTTCGAGGTGAGAGTGACTGCAAGCACGAGCTAAGAGCGAAAATCTCTTTACGTGTACTTATATTCATTGTGAGGACTGTCATGCTAACTAACGTACTCTATCTGTGAAGAACCTCTATAATACAGACATATAACTAGAGGCAGTCAAATGATAAAAACAGATCAGTAGCGTCACTACTGTCCTCAGTACGGCGGCTGTTTGAGTCAGTAACAGCCTCACAAACTTTGTATTTTTTAATCAGACGCACAGAATAGTTAACTTGCTAATGAAGGGCGGGGAGGATTATTGGAATAATTAGTTGCCTTTTTTTAGGTCTCACCGTTTAAAGAGAATGTCATGTGCTTATGCGTTCGCGTTCAGAACAACCGCGGCACGAACTGCTACATCAATAAAGCCCTCGAACAACCGCGTCTATTGCCTTGAATCTTTCTTCCGCAACAAGCCTATTCATGGCTCCCCAGTGACCCAACATATGTAGATTGGCACCCTTCAGAAGTAATGCAGGCTCTTATCGAAGCGCGTCATACATTCGCCAACGAACTTGCGTTCGTTCAGACACACGTGTCTCTGACTTCCTAGAGCAACAACCTGACCTTCGAGATAGCCGTGACGGCAAGCCAGATATCGTCGTGCTCGTTGTCGCACCCGCCCTGCCAGACGTGCGCAAATGAGGAAGCGAGTGCATGTTGTATTCGAAAGAGCGGCAAACGCATGCACAGGCAGAGGCACGCAGGCGGAAGTCGACGGGGGGTGGTGGTGGCACGTGCAACCATGGGTCGCGCATTAGCGAATGCAGCCATCGCCGCGCACTTGCTGCAAGATGCGGTGCAGATGTTGACAGGGAGCGGTGCGGGTGCTCCTTTATTGAGTCGGCAGCTCACAGGCACAGTGCACAGGGAGCCGTGGGGTTGGAAATAAGGAAGGCTATTTACCGTTTTGGTCACCCCAGCAGGCTTTCAGAAGCAACAAATTTGGTTCACAAGTGCGTAAGAAAGTTGCTCTTTCTTGTACTATCTACATCACTATTCAAATCTAACATTTCAGACAAATTTCTCATTAAATGCAGGCAAAGGCAATGCGCAACTCAGCAACCATTTATACGGCTACCTAGGCAAATTACCAACACTTTTCATCTCGGCTTGAAGTTATCTTCGAAAGGGTGAATATAAGGATAGACAGCTCCGCTACGGAGACCACCTGCGGTGTGTTAAGAAGTAGCCTTACACACTGCGATTTGGTAAGAAGGGGAAATAGGGCAAGGTAAGGATAAAACTTTAAGTCTGAGACGCATTTAGCTTCCAAGTCAAGGTGAGGAAATAATTTACTGTCCGTAAAAGGAAAACCTAGCGTAAACATAGCTTGGAATACATGTGTGCTACAACTTGTTCATGGTAAACTCCCTTCCTACAACAAATGCTACAAGATGCGGCCTTAACTCTCAATATTTTCCTGCCATGCATTGCTGCACTAAAGAAGCACAGCCTATGAGTGCTCAACGCAGTGGTTAACAAAGTTTCCGAGCGATATGTAAAAAGCTCTGAGTACGGATATTTAGGAGCTAACGTCAGAACACATCCAACCCGGTCTTTAAAGGTTACGTTTCTAAATAAGCTACCACTGCGTGAAGAGAAAAATAAGCTCCCAGTAGCACTTCAGTACAAGCATTCGCACGTCGTATTAAAATAATATTTACAAGTGCCAGTACCCTCCCAAACACGCATGTAAGCCAGAAGTTGTCACAAATAAAAGAGGTGAATATTAAAAGGGCAAAGTGCAAAGCCATCCCAGGACCATTAGTTTGGTGAAGCGGCTCAGTGTGCAAAAGCTGCAGGCTGGCAATTGATAAAAGGCGGCAGAAGCGATCAAGCGTCAAACGGAACGTGAAAGATGAACAATGTATTGCCACAGAAAGGTGACGACGAGACCACGATGCGAGAGAATCAGCGTGTAGGTGGCGAACGCCACCAACTTACGAGGGGTTTGCTGTCGCCGTCGAACACTTCCCTGACAAACATGGCGCCCAGGGCGAAGCCGATGACGTTGTTGGTGTCGGTGACGCAGTAGCGCCACGTGGTGTCCGATCCGTCCGAGCCCATCAGAGCCTTCCGTAGAACCTTAGACGCCTCGCGGAAGGGCTCGGATAGGTACGACACCATCGAGTGCACCAGGCTCCAGCCCAGGTAGTTGCAGATCGTGCTGCATTCAAGTACCGCGGGCGCGTCCAAGACGCAAGTGAGACAGTGTGTGGGGCATACCATGCCCTTGCAAAAATTTCTTTAGACAGTCTATAGACTGTCCGTAGATTTCTGTCTACAAAGTCTATAGGCTCTCTACAGACAAACCCTAGAGAACATTCTACAGGCAATACAAATTCTATAGACAGTCTATAGACAATCTATAAATTTATGGCCACACACGTTTAGTAGACTTTTGTCTATATGCAGTCTATAAACTATGAATAGACAAAAAGAAATATTCATAGGAAGGGCAATACAAATCGCAATACATATCCTATAGGCACTCTATAGACACTATAGATTTATGGCCTTACACTTTTAGTAGACATTTGTCTATATAAGGTCTATAGACTATGAATAGACAGAAAATATATACATAGGAAGGGCAATACAAACCCTATAGACAGTCTATAGACAATCTATAGATTTATGGCCATACACTTTTAGTAGACATTTGTCTATAGACAGACTATAGACTATGGATAGACAAAAAGAAATATTCATAGGAAGGGCAATACAAATCGCAATACAAATCCTATACACACTCTATAGATTTGTGGCCATACAGATTTAGTAGACATCTGTCTATAGACAGTCTACAAACTATGCATAGACAAAAATAAATATTCATAGGAAGGGCAATACAAATCATATGGACAGTCTATAGACAAACTCTAGATTTGTACCCATACACTTTTGGTAGACTCTTTCTAAAGTCAGTCTATAGACTATGACTAGACAAAAAGATATTTGTAGGAAGGCAATGCAGTCTATAAGAAGTCTAATAACAGTCTATAGAGCATTTTTGTAAGGGCAGGAGCCAAGTGCATCACAGTTGTCGACAAGCGACCAGCGTTGCCACTACTCTTAACCGACACATTACCGTGACTAAAATAGTCAAAGTGTATCCTTTGCAATAGAAAAGAAGAGTCAGTTACTCCGAATATGGTCCCCGAAAGTGTGGCCGGGCGGGAAAATATGTCTTCCATTTACTCCAAGACAGTCCCCAGTATATCGCATTTACTAAAGCGTCCTTCATTTAATCTTATCTAGCAAACTACGCGTACTACGGTGGACGAGAAGGTAGGAGGCACAATCCTGAAAACAGTCTAGCGCCTGCCATTGATCTAATATCCCTTTCCCCAGACTGGCGGGACACGCCGAGGAATAAGGTGATGCGCTTACATTTTGCCCCGGGTGGTGTTCATGTACTCCTGGACGAGCTGGGTCATGTTGCCCATGTATTCGGGGGCGTAGACCACCACGTCCTGCGTCTCCGGTATGGTGCGGTTGATCTGAGCGAAGGCGCTGGTGAAGTACTCGGTCCAGTCGAGCAAGGGCGCCCGCGCCTGGAGCTCGGCCACCGTCATCTTGTGGTAGAGGCGCTCGTCGTCGCGTCGCTCCTCCGCAGGAACCGTTATCTGCGTGCGACGTCAACCCTTATAAAAATGGTCTATGGACACTCTATAGACTTCTTATAGACTCTATTGCCTTCCTATAGATATTTATTTTTGTCTACTCATAGTCTATAGATAGTCTATACACAAAAGTCTACTAAAAGTGTATCCCCATAAATCTATAGATTGTCTATAGACTGTATATTATAGGATTTGTATTGCCTATAGACTGTTATCTAGGGTTAGTCTATAGAGAGTCTATAAACAGAAGTCTACGGACAGTGTATAGACTGTAAATGTTTTTGAAAGGGAAGCCATGCCTGTAGGGCTCATCGAGTGATGAAAGGCATGCGTCCATGCTCCCTAAGACGCATTTTCGGATACTAGGTGCGCACTGAGTCGCCGCGAACATAGTTGCAGGATAGCTGTACGGCTACGGTGGCTCAGTGGTTAGGGCACTCGACTACTGATCCGGAGTTCCCGGGCTCGAACCCGACCGCGGCGGCTGCGTTTTTATGGAGGAAAAACGCTAAGGCGCCCGTGTGCTGTGCGATGTCAGTGCACGTTAAAGATCCCCAGGAGGTCGAAATTATTCCGGAGCCCTCCACTACGGCACCTCTTTCTTGCTTTCACTCCCTTTTTTTCCCTTCCCTTAAGGCGCGGTCCAACGAGATATGAGACAGATACTGCGCCATTTCCTTTTCCCCAAAAGCAATTATTATTATTATTATTATTATTATTATTATTATTATTATTATTATTATTATTATTATTATTATTATTATTATTATTATTATTATTATTATTATTATTATTATTATTTTCGCAAGACAAGACGAGGAAAGCTTTTCCAGTAATGCAACGATTGATGCAACTTAGCAGCTATGCGTACTGCGTCCACTCCTGCACCGACACAGCAGGAAAGAGGCACACAGCATTTTTTTTTGTACTGTGATAAAGTGCATCACGGTGGGAACCACCCTTCTCCACTGTGCTTAATCTTAATATTACCTATTGTTCGAACTAAATGGAGACCGCTCACTGCCACAACTCTTCTAAGCTGGCACATGAAAACAATACTGTTCAGTTAAAACAGAAGAGGTTTGGCGCCGGACGATAGTAACAACTGAAGCTTAGAGCATCGACACGAATAGTTTGGCTTTTGATGACAATATGCGACAGAATACAAGGGCTAGGGTAGCGTAATTTGCGGGAAAATCGCATAAAGCGTCAGATTGACAACCGCTGCTGCTGTTTCACATTTCGTGTGGTTTTCTGATAGTTAATAGGTACCGATCGTTTTTCGTTACTTCTCATTTCTGGGAATGTCACACAGCGTATAAGTGATTGTGGAGAACTTCGAAAGCCATTGAACGCGCCATGTCAACTAAATATTTGAGACAGCAAACATTTTTTCCGGAATGCACTGACACCAAAAAGGTGTCTTTTTCGTGAAATGAGCTGATGTTTTTCACGTGATATTTATTGTCTGGCATATTTACCTCACGCTGCATCCACCAGCATAATGTTCGCGACGGAGGCTTCACGAAATTGATTGTGTGTTCTTACGCTTGGTTTAATTTTACAGCTGGTTGCGTTATCAGAGAAGAAATATATCACTGCTATGGAATAAATATCTGATCTGAAAGCAGTTTCACGCTCCATGAAGGTTCATGTAATGCATGGCCAAAAATTCGACTGAAACTTGCCTGGCCTTAGCGTTTTTCCTCCATAAAAACGCGGCGGCGGCTGCGTTTTAATGGAGGAAAAACGCTAAGGCGCCCGTGTGCTGTGCGATGTCAGTGCACGATAAAGATCCCCAAGGTGGTCTAAATTATTCCGGAGCCCTCCACTACGGCACCTCTCTCTTCCTTTCTTGTTTCACTCCCTCCTTTATCCCTTCCCCTACGGCGCGGTTCAGGTGTCCGGCGATGTATGAGACAGATACTGTGCCATTTCATTTCCCCAAAAACCAATTAATTAATTAAAAGACATGACGGCATAAATAAAAAAACACTCGCCAAATGGAGTAAAGAAAGCGAACGTTTTCTGTTACTTACGCCTTAACGTCATGCAACAATCATTGTTTGGCACTTACAGCAATCGCTATCGAGTCTGAGACGTGATGTAGCTTAATTTCATTTCGCAACTGGACCGGAATGTTTTTCTTACGGGTAAAACTTACGTTGGCCAGTCGTTTCTCGAAATCGATGACGTCTTGCATTTGCTGCTTCACGTCAGATTCCTTGCCTCCCAAGAGTACGCCGACGGAAGTCATGTAGGTGAGGTAGGCGTTCAACACCTGGCGATGCGAAGAAAAAAAAACATGCACACGCATGCAGCGAAGTACACAACGATTTATTACATTGCGGCGGTCGAATTTCGTTGGAGGCGGAATTCTAGAGGCCCGTGTATACTGTGCGATGTCAGTGCACGTTAAAGAACCCCAGGTGGCCGAAATTTCCGGAGCCCTTCACTGCGGCGTCTCTCATAGCCTGAGTCGCTTTGGGACGTTAAACCCCCATAAACCAAACCAAACCAAACATTGCTCTTCGATGCCTACCTCCGTTCTTGCTTGCGAATCGCCTCTTATTTAATTTCCGTAGTTAAAGCACGTCGAGTGATGGGCAAGTAAAATACCTCTGTTTGCGGCAAATGTTGAGAATCGGCGTCTTGGAGGAGCTTTCTTGAAGTGCGTGCAGAATTATCCGGCTACTGGTTTGAGCTACAGTCTATGCAGCTTCCGCAAAACACGACATCGAAGGCGCAACCGCGCTGTACGTTTAGCCCTGGCGGCTAACCACATCTTTCTGAGCGGTCAGTAGTAAGTGGGCCGAGGTGCAACATATACGTCATGGAAGGGAAGCGGAAATTAACCTACTTATACCGGCTCCGTGCTTCAGAACGAAAGACAGTGGGGGAAAGTGAGAAGTAAGGTCAACCATGGAGGTCAGTCCGGAAGTAAGTGGACGATCAGGAAGCCGATGTAGGTCACTGCTTTGGCCAAGGCGGCTCCGATGAAAGTTTAAAGAACGTCACTTCATTTAGAAGATAGCTCGAATCAGAAGCAATATCACTCTTACAGCAGCCGGACAAAGATTTGTCGGTACTACGTCAGCCGATCATTCGTAAAGAAGCGCTTGAAGAAGTCACGTCATCTGGCCTAGCCTCGTGCTTAAGGCCTCAGACACTGAGTTTTCTTGGTAGATTGTTTTCTTGGCCAAAGAGCAACGCTACCACACTAAGCAGCGATCCCGACGTACCTTGTCGTCTTTGGTTTTGTTGAGGTAGTAGTCTCTCGAGGGCAGGATGAGCCCTCCCTGGTCGACCTGGATGACGTGTCGTGACGAGTTGCGGTCGTCCTCGCCCACGGCCCACGAGAAGAGGCCCGAACGCGAGTACACGTTGTGGATGAGCTGCAGCGCCGGCTGAAGCTGCCACGTGTCCATTGAGTAGTTGCCCGTCACATTCCAGCCGCCCACCTGCATGCATGTATGCAACACGTGCTGAGCAGTGCCCTCGTGACTTTTGGGGATGCTGCACTGGAGCCTTTGGAGCTCTTGCTGTGTACAAAACTTAACCAAGGCACGAAGCATTAAACTCTGTCAATCGTTTCGCGTCTATATATATAAAGAAACATCTGTAGCGTGCGGTAGACTTTTCGACAAAACATGAGTATTTGCATAATTTTACTTTTCAAGATGGCTTTCACTTCTCAAGAAGTAGTATGTGACACGGACAACATCGCAGCCTGAGGAGCACCATTCTTGCCTCTCTACAAGCGTAGAGCTGAAGCACAGGCGCGCAATGTTCTCGTTTTTCTGTGCGTTCGAATTTGGCGCCACACGCTGAGTTCAGCCCTGCACACTCTCCCGTTTCGGTCATCATCTTGTGCGGCGGATTAATGAGTGTAGTATTTTCCGAAGGAAAGAAATAAATATTAAGACACTTCAGGCAACCAAACTGCTTAACCGGAAGTGGCCTTTCGAAGAATATGCCATAAACGGCAAGAAATGCGCGCCATTTAAAAGCCCACTCAGCCTCGTAATTTCTTCTCTTTGGCACAGTTTCGCACAGGAGAACCGCATGTAAGCTGGTCACCGCCTGTCGCGATCCAAGAAAATATTTCAGCGATTTTAGTAAATTAGGCGTTTCCGAACAATATCTTATTTCTACAATGCCTAAAATATTATTAGGCACCTCTGGTTCTTCATTACTGTTCGTTCATTTTTTCGACTTTACTGAAGCCAGGAAATCCTAAAAAAACATTGGTTTTCTATTGAAACTTCTATTAAGCTCTTCGCAAATCTTATCGAGCCAGTGAATGCTTCGTCCAGCCACAAACTTTGCAGATGGACTCGCTGCCCACCTGCTTTTAGGGCTACTGGTGACTACCTGCTCTACTCCGCTAGCCACCTCTTTTGAACTCGCCCACAACGAGCGCCCATTCTCGTGTTCCTCGTTTCTCCGAGATGGAGCCACTGAGCCGTCGGGTTAGTCGATTTAGATCTCTCTTCTGCTACTTCACCTGATCATCGCTAGGTGGCAACACCTTTCCGCATGTGATCGATTAATTTTTTTATGTTCTTGCGTTTGTTTTATGCATTAAAATCTGGCATGACTCCAGGCACGTGCAGGAGGGACACCAGTAGTGAGAAGTGCTTTCATGAGGCTGTAAGTAGCTTTAGACGCCCGGCTGTTTTTCTTTGTTATTTTGCTTTCGCCACACTTTCGAGCACAACGAGCGGGCTATTTTTGCAGGCCTTCTCCCGCTAATTTCTTCCGCATAGCTTGCCGGCAGTTTTCTTTGTAGTTTTGCCGTAAGTATCCTAACTCGGGCCGACCACTCTGTCTCCGCCTATCTCATTGTGATCATTCTTTGTATAGACCCCGGAAAATAAAACAAACTGAAAAGCGTTGTCACTTCAAAGCTTCCGCACTTCGACCTCTGCCCGCTGTGAACCGGTGTACGCTCCTCAGACATAAATGGCTCGGATGTAAGGACACCAGCGGGACTTCCGTTTTGCATTCCAGCCCGACGCGCTCTGGATCGTTTTGTCTCCACAGCGCAGACGCCGCCGCATAGAAAGAGTTCGGTATCAGCACAAACGGAACTTCGCTGTGCCGCTTCCTTACAAATGAGCCATTGTCTCCGCTGCGCCTGGCGGATGCGTTTGCATAATTACTGCGCCGTGCAGTCGCCAGACGCTGCCATCCGTGGCGCATTGCGATTGGGCTCCGCTTTAAGTGCCCTCTTCTCTCGACACTTGAGTGTCTCTCCGCCGTCCGTTGCCATGGAGACAGTTTGGCCTCGAGTTTCGACGACTACGGCACTATGGGGTCGCTGAACCGTTGCGTTAGCTAAAGGAAAAGCTGGCGCTTGACTCCGGTGTCGGCCTTTTACAGTGAAAGCCGCTATCGCATGCCTGTAACTTTCCCTTCTTGCATTACACACCATGCATTCATAGACGGCGTTGCGACAAACAAAGCAAACGAAACGCTTGGTTAGCTGGAACTGCATGCGGGCGCTGTAATTAACATTGACGGTGCGCGTGCTGAAAGCGATATATCTCGCTCCTAGCAGGAAGCATTTTGCTTGATTGAAAGCAGCCACCGAGAACGCGGCGCGGTTGGGCCTATAATGGGTAAATAAACAGGAGGTCGGCCTCGTGGTTATTCACAGCACGTGTATGCGTAATGCGAGGCGACATCGACCCAGTGTGTTGAAATCGGCAAACAGAGGAGCTCTGCTGTATTGAGAATCCGGCAGCCCAGCCGCAGATGAGAAGCTGGGAATTCAGGGTTAGTTATATGGCTGTTAGCTGTTAGTACTGCCTACTAGTTTCAAACAAAACCTGACCTAATTCTATCTTCTACGCGGTGTCTTTTTCAACAGGTCGCCGAGGAGGAATTGAAATTGGCTTGTATCAATAAGGCACTGCGTTCTAATTACGCAAAGACCACTCACAGCGCTAGTAAAGGTGTTATAAGTTAGAAAGGGCCAAAATAGGAAATGCAGGTGTCGCCATCAATGGCCTATTTCGCAAATGAAGTTGTGCATATCGGCACCCCTTTTTCAGCGGATCTCAGAGGCTACGCTACAACGTCATTCATTTCTAAACTGTGACAACCCTTCCATTTCCGTAAGGGCAACATGAATTTGAATCGACTGCTGAGAAGATCTTTAAATAAATCTTTCCGAGCAATAAATGCGTGTTCTGCGCTCGACTACTGATCCGGAGTTCCCGGGTTCGAACCCGACCGCGGCGGCTGCGTTTTTATGGAGGAAAAACGCTAAGGCGCCCGTGCGCTGCGCGATGTCACTGCACGTTAAAGATCCCCAGGTCGTCGAAATTATTCCGGAGCCCTCCACTACGGCACCTCTTCTTCCTTTCTTCTTTCATTCCCTCCTTTATCCCTTTCCTTACGGCGCGGATCAGGTGTCCAACGATATATGAGACAGATACTGCACCATTTCCTTTCCCCCAAAACAAAAACCAATTATTATTATTAGCCGGACAAACATCAACGTACCGTCAAAGCACCCAGAAAGAGCCAAATAATCATTTTTTTACAGGAAAGAATAATTGGATGGAGTTGTCCTTAGTATCCAATTAACCGATTAACAAAAGCACTCGTAGTCAAAAGGCTGACTCAGTTGGGGCACAAATGGAAGCTCGTCACCATATAATCAATGGACGGCAATGTATGGTCGGCTGTCCACGAGCGGTGCACTCACAATGTCCAGGAGATTGACGATTGGCTTGGAGCCGAGGCTTTCGACGGTGTCATTCTTGTCCAGGCAGGAGTAGTAGTAGATGCGAGCTTTCTTTTCAGCTTCACTTTTCAGGTCTGTCTTTTCGTCCTCTGGAAAGCCCGCAGAAGTGCGAAATGAATGAAAAAAAAAAGTTGTTTCGTAAACAGCCTGTAAACAAGTTTCGCAACACTCCGTTCCCAGAAAAAATGAAAATGAACGAAGAAACAATAAAATGAATTTGCATAGCCTCAGTATTCAATCTAAATAATTGAAAAGAAGGTCAGGACTTACCGCAACCACAGCACGGTACCTATTAGGAAAATGACAACGAATGCACGGAACGATTAACCCTTATTATGTAGTACATTGGGCCTCTAGCCATAGCGTGTTTGCGCAGAAAACGTGCGCGCATGTACGCTTGCTCGCAACATAAGCCACAGTCAGCTCTTAGAAGTATTTATTGAGTAAGTCTATAGACGGTCAATATACTTCTGTATATAAAGTATATAGACTCTCTAGACACAAGCTCTAGAGAACATTCTATAGAAAACACAAATACTATAGACATTCTATAGACAATCTATAGATTTATGCCCATGCACTTTTAGCAGACGGTTGTCTATAGGCAGTCTATAGACTATGAATAGAGAAAAAGAAATATCTATAGAAAGGCATTGAAGTCTATCAGAAGTCTCTAGACTGCCTATAGAGCATTTTTGTAAGGGAGAGTCCATGACATGAGACCATTAATTGTGTGTTCATAGGACTCTTGATTCTGCACAGTTAGATGAGCGAGAAAGTTTCCTTTCAAAGTACCTGTAGCGGCGAGATTTCCTCTTTTTTTCAACTTGGTTCTCTTCAAGGAATGCTGATGTACAGCCTTTGTCAAAAGTTCAGAGCCCAAGAGTTTTGCTTTTGACCCACACTGTTTGGCTCGTAATGTATCCCCAGCATTCCGAATCTCCTGAAGGTATGTTGAAGTCGGAGACTTTTGCACGGGCTAGTTGGTTCGTAATCTTTGAAAATAAGCGTGCACTTAATAGGCGACGACAGGGGCATTAAAAGGAACAGCAACAGGACGCCCTTGTCCCGTCGTTTCTGTTCCTTTAGTGCCTCTATCTTCGTTTATTAAGCGCACAGTTATTTCGAAATTCCTGAAGGTGATGATGACGATGGTTCGTTTTTTAGGCTTAAAGACAGCTTTTGCCAAAGACGCCATGACACAAGTTACTTTTTCACCTACTCAAGGCGGGGTCAAAGACCCATTTACCAAGCATTCATTTCGCCCCAAAAAAGCCGAGCACCAGGTCAAGGGAAAGCTCGTACTTGTTGTTTCATTCGTGGGCAGCCGGCGGCACTGAGGATCGAACCCCGCACCTCCCGCATTTCGAGGCGGATGTTTAAATCGCTAGGCCCCCATTGCAGTAATCTGCTGAAGGTAAGAATATCTCTGCTCCTGTCTACACGGCTTAAGCAGCAATTCTCCCGGCCTCTAAAGCTTTGGCAAAGGCTGTACCTTAACTGGGATGAACTATCTGATATCTTGGCCCGACTGAATAAAGCAGCGCAGAAACAATACCAGAAGTGAAGTACAGCACACTACTCCCGACAATTTCCCCAGCCTAGTTAATTAAATTGGATTCGAGTCGATCTCAAAAAATTACTTGTCTCTCTCCATATTCCTTTATCAGTGCGGCCCAAATGGAAGGAGGCAAATGCAGAAATGACCCGCCGCGGTGGCTCAGTGGTTAGGGCGCTCGACTACTGATCCGGAGTTCCCGGGCTCGAACCCGACCGCGGCGGCTGCGTTTTTATGGAGGAAAAACGCTAAGGCGCCCGTGTGCTGTGCGATGTCAGTGCACGTTAAAGATCCCCAGGTGGTCGAAATTATTCCGGAGCCCTCCACTACGGCACCTCTCTCTTCCTTTCTTCTTTCACTCCCTCCTTTACCCTTCCCTTACGGCGCGGTTCAGGTGTCCAACGATATATGAGACAGATACTGTGCCATTTCCTTTCCCCCAAAACCAATTGTTATTATTATTAAATGCAGAAATGCAGCATTGGACGCACCGAGGACGTTTTTCATGACGAGCTGGTTCTCCTGCCAGAGCTTGCCAAACGTGCCCCAGATGGACTTGCCGTCGGGGAGCGGGTTCGCCTTGATCCAGCCGCCGCACGAATACTGGTAGAAGTCCTCGCACGGGTCCGTCTCCGGGTCCATGGCGTTCAGGATGGAGCTGGCCACAGTCACGCATGCCGGCGTCACGCAGTACTCTGCGAGTGACGTACAGCGCCGCTCTTTAGGGTCTCGTACACAATACTCTTTTGCCGGCCGTAGAGAAAGCTTCAGTAAATACTGGCAATGCAATGCATTCTGCGAGGAGCACCGTACTGTCTGGAGGGACGGGTTGTCGTCAAATGTGAAACAACGCGCTTTTTGACAGTTTCTTAATTATGTGCCGTTTCTTTTGACTTAAGTACTTACCTGCATGAAGGCGGTGAAGCGCTTAAGAACAGTAGGTATACTGTTCATTCCGAATACTCTGACCAACATTTCGAATAATCGGAAGTTAGTCCGTTTATTGTTTTGGGGAAAAGAGTCGACTTATGGCACTATAAAAAAAAAATCGAAATTCGCGTACCTTCTTGGTACAAATAGTGCGCGTATTTTAAAACTCCACCAACCATCGGAGAATACTTTCAATAAGCCTCTCTCTTTCCAAATGCGGAAGTACTAATATTGGGCGCTGATTCGGAGGCTTAATGAACATTTCTGAAGCTTTCTTCACACATAGGCCGTTTATAAAATAAAATCAAGAATCTAGACTATCTAACGAGGCTTGCTTATTTAAATGGCAGTCTGTCGCTGAGGTACCTTGCGCAACCGTCCTTTTTATTTGGCAGTCCATCGCTCAGTTAGCATGCGTAACTATCCTTTAAGTTCGTATATAACTAAATCGTCCATTTCTCGTTTTGCCAGCTTTAAGGCAGTTTCCTGATAATTTATTTTCAGGCGCTAATTTACCAGGAAACTTCTTTTTCATGAAAAAATATTGTGCGGGGCAAGCAGTTAGAATTAACAGAAAGCGGATAGCAAGTGCTATTCAAGAGGTTCAAAACACAGATGACGCAGCAGTTTTGAATTTTTCTGAGGTAATGTATATAAAAAAGAAAGAATAACGTTCACGTGACCGCCTTTATAGAATCAGAAGCTGTGTACGCGCGGGTCAACGTCAGCAGGAATGCGTCTTTGTAGCTGTGCGCTTTCAGAAGACGGACTACTCGGAGTTGTCGTTTAACATCCCTCCCTCTCTGCTTCTCTCTCCAGTATATGGAAATTATGAAAAAAAGGCAGGTAGTTATAAGCCTGAGAGCAACAGCAAAGACCTATGGTGACATTTGAAATGTCAAACCTCTCCCTCATCCTTACCACGTAGTTTGTCTCGTAAACTCGCAAGGCTTATTATTCAAAAGCCGCACAGAGATACGACTACCTCGTTCTGGGTTTAATTTCAAAGTTTTTGTGCGGCTCGATTCGCAATAATAATAATAATAATAATAATAATAATAATAATAATAATAATAATAATAATAATAATAATAATAATAATAATAATAATAATAATAATAATAATAATAATAATAATAATAATAATAATAACAATAATAATAATAATAATAATAATAATAATAATAATAATAATAATAATAATCAGTCTAACTACGTGCAGTACTGCACAAAGGCCTCTCCCATGTCTCTCTGACTAACTCTGCGCCAGCTGTGGCCACCCTATCTCCACAAACTGTCTTATCTCATCCGTCCGCCTTACTCTCGGCGCCCCCTGATGCGTTTCCTTTCTCTCAAAACCCACTCTGTCACCGATAAGAACCAGCGCTCATCTTGCCTTCTCATCACATGCCCTGCCCGTGCCCATTTCTTCCTCTCGATTTCGACTAGGATGTCATTAACCCGCGTTTCTTCCCTCACCCACTCTGCTCTCTTTCTGCCTCTTAACGTTATGATTTTTTTTTCCCCATAGCTCGCTGCGCTGTCCTCAATTTAAGTTCAACCCCTTTCGTTACTGCCAGCGTTTATACCCCACTCACGAGGTCGCCAAACTTCCTTCTTGCCTTTAACAGCTGCAATAATTCAAAATAATGACGATTTGAAACGAGGTGTTCACCTTCATCAGGAAGCATCCTACTGGGAACAAAAAAAAAAAAGAGCTCTCCCCAGGAGTCCCGTGTGCTGTGCGATGTCAGTGCACGTTAAAGATCCCCAGGTGGTCGAAATTATTCCGGAGCCCTCCACTACGGCGCCCCTTTCTTCCTTTCTTTCACTCCCTCCTTTATCCCTTACCTTACGGCGCGGTTCAGGTGTCCAACGATATATATGAGACAGATACTGCGCCATTCCCTTTCCCCCAAAACCAATTATTATTATTATTATTATTATTATTATTATTATTATTATTATTATTATTATTATTATTATTATTATTATTATTATTATTATTATTATTATTATTATTATTATTATTATTATTATTATTATTATTATTATTATTCCCCAGGAGTCGCACTGCGTCGCTTCATATTTCATCCGCTAACAACATGAAAGGTCCGATTGAGTAAAGGCTGTCTGCTTTCAGGCAGAAAAAAGTACCCTCCCCGTATGTCTTGTAGTGACGGTCCTTTGAAGGGTCACCAATGCCTCAAAATCAGCACGTTCGGCGTGCGGAAGCAGGCTTAAAAGAACCTCTGAACGTGTTCTTCTAAGCAGGAAAAAAATAAAAAAGAGGGAGGGGGTATTGCTGGAAAATTTGGTTCTGGTCAATGCTGCGTTTCAATGCAGTCTCCATCACCGGCGCTTGCGTCTGAGCACTCAGTATCACGGAAACGCTTTCATTAGAAAGTGGTGTCTGTGATCGGTGAGAAACTGATCCCTTCTATAGGGGGAAAATAGTTAACATGCCTTCTTTTCTTCTGCTCCTGCTCAAACAAAGTGAGCACTCCAGTTTGGAAAAGTTGCTCAAACGTTAGAGTGCACAATTCCGAAATCTTGGAAAAAAGAAATCTACAAAGAGGAAGGCAGCTGCAAAAATCTGAATGAAATCCTCGCAGCTGGGATATATTCTATGCAATCAAAGTCCTCTCCTCAGTTTCCCTGTATCTCAGCGCTGCACATGGCGTGTTAACCGCACGAACAAAAGGTTTTCATTTATGCTCAATGTAGATGTCAATTTTGTGTTCCTTTTCGACCACGAAAGCTGGATTTTGCGAACGGTCCTCATTTATATCTTAACTACCACTTTCCTCAAATATAGGAGTATCTAATGAAAGCTTCAAGCACGTAGAATTTGGCAACGTTCGCTCTAATCTACTCGCCACAATCACTAAGAACCTATTTCTTCTATCCAACCAGTTTCATTGAAATGGGTGCTTCAGCAGCTTTAGTAAAAGGTATTTTTGCTTCCGTACAGCCTTCTATTTATTACATAAAAACGCCAACGGCAGGGCTTCGTATTAAGCGGCTTGCAGGAACAGAATGTGCGGATGAAAAGATTAGCGAAACCTCATCTTCCGCAGAAAAGGAACAAAATACCGGCATGAGGATTTCATGGGTAGCCTTCCTGAAAGTAGAGGGACAAGCAGTCGACTTGAGTCAACACGGGGAAGCGGGACTAGGCGTATAAGCCGTGTCATATAAGTACCTGCAGCAGATTAAGCTGCGTAATCTAGGATTTCTCAAGTAGCAGCAAACGCTTCTTCTTCGTCCGCTTGTTTCTTCTTCTTTTTTAGATCCCACGGGAGGAGCGGTAACAGAGAGCCTCAAGAACTTGCGGAGCTTCAGCACCCGCAAAAGCAAAACTGCCTGTTGCCAAAGGCTCTTGGGCCTTGCGGGCGTCCCTTGTTACAACAAGAGAGACGTGACGACGGCGCGAAGGCGGAGTCGTGTTTCTAATTAAGCTAGCGAGGCAGCCGAAGAAGACGGCCGTGATATTTGATGCAAGATGAAGCTGGGTGACGGTAGAAATTTGCAAAATAGATTGCGGCACCAGATTGCGTTTCTTCTTTTGCATAATAAGCCAGTGGAATGCTGTGTTTGGTTTTGAAAAAAAAATAAACGGAAGGAAGTGGGTAGAGAATCAGGAAAAGCAGTTATGCAAAGTGCAAACAGCCCCTGGGGGAGATTAAAAACAACTTCCGCTAGATTCGCGAGCTTATACCTTGCGGAGGATACAGGACGTTTGAATTGGGAGCTCAAACTCGCACCGCACTTGCATTGAAAACAGTGAAGAAAACGCGGCAAGTGTACAGGGTAATGACTGGCTGCATCGTCATATAATGCAAGTGTCGCCGAGGAAGCGGAAGTGGAATCGAAAAGTATTTCTGAATGTTGCCTAAAACAACATCCGGCATGTGACAGAAAATTGGTTCCATTTCCGGTGCACCTGCTTTTGTTTCAGATACGCAGGCTTGCGTACCAAATCAATACACGGAAGCCAACGTTACGTTCAATGCTGCAGTGCCTCTAAGCATGGATTGGCGGGCATAGGAGTAAAATTTCTCGCGTCGAACCGTTCTTGTCGGTATGGAAGAGCTGTATAACTTTTACCTATTGAAATAAAATTAATATAGCTAGCCAATTCACTTTCTACGCTTTTGATACCTACTGGAGTATTTCAGTCATGGTGATTGTTTCTTGGCTTAACAGGCAGCATCCCCTGAACGCCCATCATGTACATCTTTCTTCTTGTTTACCCCTCCCCTTGCGCAATATGTAACAAGCCAGGGAATCATAACGCGCGTCCACTCTGTCTTTCATGGGAAATTTCAAAACCCTGTTTCTCTAGTTCAGCGACGAGCCAAACAAAAAAAAAGGGCTACACACCCCCCTTCAACAGTCTTCGCATCATCTTCATCATGAGACCCAGCGGCCTCTGCTGTTCTCCCCAGATCGAAAGTTCACTTCGACTTATGCTGTAAATAATTCAGCGAAGTTCGCGTGTCAGCTCCCTCTGGTAGTGACTTGGTGGGCCTGCGTACTCAAGTATGTTAATTGCCGGGACCGGATGGAAGGAACGTGTAGCTGCTGCGACCCAAGCCTATAGAGGAGCAAATCTTGCCCTGCGTACACGTGTACTCTCCCTTCTCTACAGCAGCACCGTTCAAACATGCAAAGCCACGCGCAACTGTCGAGCCGACAGACGAGCGAGGAATGAGCGCGGTCATGATTGATGAAGCCATCCCCGGTAATTCGCTCGGTCTTCTATTTGCGTGGCAGCCTCTGGCGTGGCACGAAATAATAATAAAAAAGAGAACACGAATTAACAATTTGTTCAGAATAACCCAATGAGGCGGGGGCACTATAACACGAGCAAAATAATATCGCCACTGAAACGAACCAATCACAGTGGAAGCGCAAAGCCGTGTGCTGAAACAGCGCTTGGAGCTGTTCAAGCAAAGTGCAGTGTCTGTAGGAAATGCGAGCTCAGTGAACTCCGACAGCGGTCCGGTTGAAAGGGGTACAGTGCACAGTCTGTTTGCAGTAGCTAAAGTAAGTGCGGGTCATCTATCCTCGTTATCGGCTGCATTTGTGTGTGCACGTGCACGTGCACGCGCACACTTTTATAAGCAAAGAGACAAAAAGAGCAGCTGCGGCGGGTGCTATATTTCTATCTTTGCACGAAGCACAAAATTCTGGGTTTGTGACCGACAAGGCGGTGGCTGCGACGACTTCCAGCTTTCGAGATACTGCCGAGACGAGCGGATGCGGTTAAGGCGAGACAGTGTATTCCGCGTTCAGTAGGGTGTGGGCGCTGTAAAAACACGTAGGGCCAAGAAAGCTTTTTCTGTAAACAGCGTGTATAAAAGTTACGAATTTCCAGGCTTTCATCACTAATGGTCACGGAATTGCATAAATACAAAAAACTGAGAGATTTATGAAGAAATCAATTTCAGCGCAACTAAATACAGCTAATTGTGATTGTTTCTGAACATCTCGGCAGTACATGGGTGCATGCAGTTAATCAAGAGCAAAATTCAAAACTCTCCCATCATCTCTCAATGCAACATTACGAACACACATTTTTCTTCACTACGCTAGGCTTTCGAGAGGGCAGCGTCAGTGCAGTCTGTCACGTGGCAGGTCATGTGACCTACTGACGTCATCACAATCTGCCCACCGTGGCAGGTGGCAAGAATTGGTTTTTGGGGAAAGGAAATGGCGCAGTATCTGTCTCATATATCGTTGGACACCTGAACCGCGCCGTAAGGGAAGGGATAAAGGAGGGAGTGAAAGAAGAAAGGAAGAAGAGGTGCCGTAGTGGAGGTCTCCGGAATAATTTCGACCACCTGGGGATCTTTAACGTGCACTGACATCGCACAGCACACGGGCGCCTTAGCGTTTTTCCTCCATAAAAACGCAGCCGCCGCGGTCGGGTTCGAACCCGGGAACTCCGGATCAGTAGTCGAGCGCCCTAACCACTGAGCCACCGCGGCGGGTCAGGTGGCAACTGCCCCATCGGGCATTTCGTCGACGCTTTACAGACAATCCGTTCGGCAGTGTGTGTGTCGTTCGTGAACGTAGCCATGCAGACGAAGCTCTCGCTTCTCACCAGAGTTAACCAAAGCTTAAACCAGAGCTAATTTTTTTTTCTGTTTTGCCGTTAGGGTTAGCTTTTGCATTAATTTATCTTTTAACAGGTATCCTGGATGTCCGGCCGCTGACACTCGGACCTTGCTTTGTTAAATATCTTGGAAAAAACCGCTTCTTCAAGTGTCTTAGCAGTTCATGTTCTGCGAGCAGGAATGAATATTCACATTGTTACATCTGTGTCGCATGTGAAACTCCCGGCATTTCTCGGTCAATTTAAAGAACCTCGGAACTTATTAAGGGTAGAGATCACTGCCGAATCTTCTACAGCTGAGAGAATTAATGAGCCATATGTGGTCTAGTTGGTACATAAAACTGCACTTCGGTATTTGCACAGATTAGCAGGCTGTTTGTAGTCGCTGTATACACTTAACCACCGTGAAAGTATGCATATTGATTCCGGTGAAGCTCAGAGAAATGTAGGAGACCAGAGGAAGAAAACGTCAGTCTATCCACAGAGTAAAACAAACATTAGGACCCAGTAGACCCGTTTTAATAGTTGAGTGTGCTATTGGGCGTAAGTTAAGGGGAATGGAGAATGTAGGACATAAGGTTTCAGTAAGAGGTATAGTTCATTATTCCGTTGCACAAAACAACCCGCAATGAGATCCTGCAAATACTATAGTGTGTGCATAATGATCCAGTGGACAGGAGCGGGGGAATGTAGCACCGAAATTACATATGAGGTCTAACTGGGAGCGCCCCGCTTTCGGGAGGGAAAACAATGGCTGAAGTTTTTATACAGGATATTTAACAATAAATCTGGAATAATTAAAGTTATCTGAAAGAGCTTTATTGTGTTTTTTAAGAACCTGTTAAAGGGACACTGAGAATATATCGATAGAATACAATATTCTAAAGACGAAGAGATCACTCTCGCCGAAAACGGGGTTTTTATTAGGTAAAAAAGAGCAGAAAACCAAATGCAGGTGTCGCCACCATCAGCTGATTTCTTAAGTAAACTGCATAATTGACACCAAATTTTTTCCGGGGGTCTCCGAGGCACTTCAACGCCCCCATAACATTACTTGGACCCCGGGCCATTCAGTTCTTGAAGGCAACGAGGCGGCAAACGATCTAGCTCGTGAGCTAACAAACCGAGCGGATCCTTGCCCGTACCTCACCCCTCTACCATCAAACTATGGGGAACGGCTGGAGATGCTTAGATTAGATCGTAGAATATATCCCCCTCCCCATATTAAACTCACCACAGAAGAAGCCACATTTTGGAGGCGAATACAAACGAATACCTTCCCTAACCTGTACTTGTACAGCTTCATTCACCCTTCCAAATACCGCCCCTTCTGTCCATGGTGCGGCGAAAAGCCTACGCTGTTTCACATTTCCGGGAACTGTCCCCAAAAACCACCTCATCTAAAAACATTACAGACATCATACGAGCAGTGGGAGGCAGCCCTGACCAGCAATGGTCTGGAGGACCAGTGTCGCATCATCAGACTGGTCCAGGCATCCGCCCAAGCCACCGGAGTCCTGAACTGAGGAGTACGCCTACCTGACTCGTAGAATACTTCAATGAAATAATGAATGTTTTATCTCTCTCTCTCTCCGAGGCTATACTAAAACGCTCTTCACTTCGAAACTGGAAAAATAGTCCTTCTTGAGGCGAGCGTCACGGTGCGGAAAAATTTTTTTAATTCATTTTCCTCAGAAGCTTTAAGGTATTAAATATAGTTTAATGCGGGGCTCAGACGAATCTTTGAGGGAATTCATTTTCTGACAACGCGCACGCGTCGCGTACAGAGACGCAGAAAAGCACACCTGTAAGTGCTGACTGTGGTGCGCATGGGCAGCGCGCCTCTCCGTCTGCGTCCCCGTAATGGGGGCGCCATCTTGTTGTACAACGCTCAGCTTCAGCTGTGGAGGATGCAGTAGGTGGCGATAAACCCGTCACACGTTCGTACGCTTTTCGCCGCGCTTCATGCACAACAAAATGGCGGCCATAGTGATGTCGGTGAATACTCCCTGTAGTGAGCTCTGCGACTTCTCGTCAAAACAGCGTCCATATAGGCTGAGCTGCTAAGTCCCCAGAAGTTAAATCAGTTGGACATTTGAAAGACGAAGGCCCATGCCTAAGCACCTGCAGCCCCCCACATTCCCTCCCTCTTCCAAGAAAGACTTGAAGATAGAAAAGGCTAAAATGGATACAGAATTTACTCATTTGGGGACTGATTTCTTTGCAACAAACGCTAGTCCCTTAAAGAGCGACCTTGACTCTTGAAAACGAACTTGAAAGCGATAATAAACTGCACTTATGCTCACCCAAAGTGCACATTCTAGTGTAAAAATGGACAAAATTAAACTACACCCACTAGGCTTCAAGAGGAGCGGTTAGACCTTGGGCAGACAAACTGTGGCTGATGTTTCCTTGGAGTTTGTCCCTAAGGGAGTAATCATTAGTCTTAGAGGAACTAACCCAGAAGGAATAATTCCAGTGGCGCGCGTGACCATTCCTTTGTTTGAATGCATGCACTCTAAGCATAAATACGCCTATATGGGAGTAAAAGGCGAATAGGGTGTCCTCTAGCGCTCTCTCTTTTATACAAGCGAGTGTTTACTCCCTTTTTACTCCCTTGAGTTTAGAGAGTATACGGTGGGCCACTCACTCGGATGCGACGGCTCGACGACGCGCTCGATGATCCTCTCTCGCACGCGGCCCGTGTTGACGCTGACCACGATGGCAAGCACCAGGACGACGAAGGCGAGCAGCCCCACCAGGGCGAGCAGGAAGCGCTCCAGGGGCGACGCCCGCTGCCAGAAGGTGCGCCGGTGGTGGCCGCCGGACACCGAGTAGCGCACGCCCAGCGGGTTCAGCATGGCCGCGGTGGCCGAGCTGCCCCCGCCGCCGCCGCCCCCGGAGCCCGGCTTGATGTCCGTCAGCACCGTCGAGCTGCCGGTGGCGTCCACGGGCATGCTGCTGGCGCTGCTCGTCTCCTCGTCCTCGAAGTCGGTCCGCTTGTACCTCGGCATCTGCGAGCCCCGACGACGACGTCTCAGCGATGCGCGACAATGCACTCGTGAGCAGTGTCTTTCCCATCGGAAGAAAACGGCGGTATCTTGTCCACAATGCGACAGAGTGTTTCGTAGTTTTCGTCGTTACGACAGATTTTTAGTGCGATAGCGCTATTGGCCTCCTAACTTGGCAAATGCCAATGTGCGGTGAAGCCTTTCAAGTTAATTGATCACGTGATGCGGGAAATGGCGGGAAATGAATATTAGGCGAATGCTACGCAGGTTTGGGGGTGGGGTCATTAATAACACTGGAAATTATGACTGCCTTTAGGTTAAAGGACTTCATGGTAAAGGCCTTTGGCTGAACTACACTTCAGGGTAAAGTCTGTCAAAGTAAACGCCTTCAGGGTAAAGGTCGTTATGTCAAATGTCTTTAGGTTAAAGGCCTTCAGGGCAAATGCCTTCCTGGCAAAGGCCTTTAGGTTCAAGGGCTTTGTGGTGAAGGTCGTTAGGTCAAATGCCTTTAGGGTGAACGTCTTAAGGTCAAAGGGTGATTTTGCATTCTCAGCACGTGAGAACGTTAAGTGCTCACAACTTTTTCTGCAGTCTTCTAGTGTTTTTCTATAGCAGTGTAGTGCTTTTCTGTACTGTTTCTGTAGTTCTGTCGCTACGGCAGGGAAAATTCTGCTTGTGCAAAAAATTATGTTGTTACTGCAAGTTCGTGGCCAAAAATACTGCAGAAAACCTGTTGTAACGACAGAAAATTATGTGTTGTGTTCTTCGACAGGGTTTGGCCAGAAAGAAAAAGAAATATTGAAGTATCCATGTGGTAAAGCTACACATTGGCAGCGAGAAATGGCAAGTATGTAAGTGAAGTTTAACTTCCCGTGGGACGCTGCACTGGCAAACTCGGGATCAAGTTTGGCCATTTAAGATGCTTTAAGGCTCGCTGAAATCGCACAGTATACAGGAGTATTTTGCATTTCGCTTCCACCACAATGCGGTACCCGCAGCCAGGATTCTAAACCTTGCCCCTGGGCTCAGTAGCCAAACGCAAAAAGGCACTGAGCCATCGTGACGGCTCTAGGAGAAATGTTATGGCACATAACTGAAGTGTCATTTCTACAGCCAAGCACACTTAACGCGCAGATAAATCTCTGTAGACGGGCTTTTTTTCGTTTTGCTTTCATCCAAATGTGTCAGCTGTGGATCGGATATTAGTCCACGAACTCGACTTCGCATTAAACCGCCATAGTCGTTCAGCCATCAGGGGTGGAGTGGGATGAGATACGCGCTAGAAGAAACAATGAAGAAATTATGTGTGTGTGTGGTACTGGAACAGCAAATTTCCCATTTTATGAACAGCAGTATAGGACGGCAAAGTTATCTCTGCACTTAAATTTATAGAATACCACGATGCAAGTACAGGGCTCGGGTTCTATCCTCAAAGCCTGCCTGTTATTCTTCCCTCTATGCCCCTTCACTTTGAGCACAGGTTGACAGGACGAGATTAGGTATATATCGGTGTCTCATATAAAACGCTAATCTTGACTATGTTCTCCTTGGTTTCAGTTAGTGCCGGTCACTTTTGTGCACTGGTGGGCATTTGCCGTGCAGTTTTCGCTTCATTCAAGTGGGAAAACAGACGCGATGTCGGCACCCGTAGCTGACCAGGCAAGCGTCTTGCCTTGGTTGCATTATGACGGACAACGCTACAGCCAGAGAAGGCGGGAAACAGTTGGAAGAGGGGCCACACATAGTTGAGGCCGGTGCTTATATCGCAGGCGCCGAGATAAGGTGTGAGATGAGAACAACCCTTCCATGTGCACTAGTGACACGAAGCCTACGCGCGTCAACGCAAATCCTGACACTATTCCGAGATCTCCGAGTCGTGAAAACGTATTTCAAAACGCTGATCGCAGGCTTCTGCGATACGCACTCAGCCACCACACTGCCTCTTGTTTTTCGGTGCACTAGGCATCACGGTGACACAGGGACCTTACATAAGCAAGACCACGGGCCTAATTCTACAGCGCGGCAAAGGGGACTATCATACTGTTCAAATGAACTACTGCAGCAATCAATCAATCAATCAATCAATCAATCAATCAAACAATCAATCAATCAATCAATCAATCAATCAACACATACACATAGAATGAAGTCACACGCACTATTATTACGTACAAAACTATTTATGCATGCAGTGCTGCATCCTCGCTGGAGGCTTATAACATCGTAGGAGTCTCATCCATGGTTCATTATTTGCTTGGAATTCTCATCTTTTAGGTTCACAAAAGGGTCACTTCCCATTCCGATAATTATTAGTACACAGTTTCCTCGATGAAGTTTCACTCGCTGCTCACGCCAAAACAATTTTCTTGTACCGAAGCCTAGAACTACCTACGGTAAATTCAGAGTAAATTTCTCTGCCTCATTTTTTTCGGAATTCATTACCATTTAGTATAAAGCAATCATCTAACATTCATGCTTTCAAACTTAGTCATGGTACTTTTCTTCAATCGCGATAAGCAATTTTTTCTCATTGATAAGAGCATACGGAGCACTCACTTGAATTGCTTCCCTCTATTTATGCATTTATATAACGTTTACCCACATTATAATTCATTCTTAGTTGCATCATCGTGTATTTCAGCGTGTTTTAAAAATTACTTTATGTAATCAGTTTCAGTTTTATCCGCCATTGTTTGTATGTTATCATTTTTTTTTGCACGTTTGTAACAGGAGGTTTCCTGTGCAGCCGTTGACTTTTGGA
Source organism: Amblyomma americanum (assembly GCF_052857255.1). Classification (NCBI taxonomy): domain Eukaryota; kingdom Metazoa; phylum Arthropoda; class Arachnida; order Ixodida; family Ixodidae; genus Amblyomma; species Amblyomma americanum. Next base: position 23,753,707 of record NC_135498.1, read on the forward strand.
CTTCCTCCTGTATTTATAAAATATGTGTACGCAGTGTTTGATCGCTGATAATAAATTCCTTCTGAATCAATCAATCAAAGAAACGCAGCCAGTTAACCTAGCGGTTAAACAATCATCCAATCAGTCAACCAAAATTACTGGCTCTTTAATTAATTCATTATACTTCAATAAATCGAGCGGAAAAATCAACAAATGTTCATTCTGAATTATTTAGGCCGCAAAGACAGGACGAAAGCAGAAAAACACCGGACTAGGCGCCTCCTGTGTTTTTCTACCTTGGTCCTGTCTTCGAGCCCTAATTAATTCAGAATGAACCAAAACCAACTAGCCCAGCAACAAGTTCTCTTAAAAAGTTCATTGCTGGTGTGCAACGGTGTCTGAAAAACCCCTGAGTGTACGCTTCGATTTCTAAGCCCCACGTATTCAATCAACCAACAAAAAATAATTGCCTATTTAATTAATTCATTATACATCAATCATTCGACCGGACATATAAAAAAAGTTCATTGCTTTTGGGACGTCCATCGATCCAGAATTTTCCTGGTTTATTAAATCAATGGCTCTGCGACAACAATAACGGGCAGGATATTCACACTCTTCCGTAACTCGCTCGCTTCAACAGTCGCTCGAAAACACCGCAGTCAGGCAGGTGTGTCGAGAGGCCACCTCTCGTGTACACACCACCGTTTCTATAATTAGCGTCAAGCAGCGCATCTACGCGCGCGTGCACCATAAAATATTCCTTCTTTTTTTTTTGTCATCGCTGTTTCTATTGGTTCTTGTTAAGCGCAAACAGTAGCGCTGTACTGGACGGCACGCGAAAGGATTGCATTCGATTTTCGGGTTGGGTGCCTACAGAGTGAATGTGCTACTCACATCGCTATTTTGCCGTGGGAGTCAACAACGCTTAGCAACATAGATAGGCTCCGCGAAGAGCCAGTGGCATTTTTTTTTTCTGGCGCAATCGTTTTTCCGTATTCCCACCCTCGCTTACCCACCCACCACAGGCACAAACACGAAATCCTCCCCCGCACCCACCGCTCTCTTCTGTTCATTAGCACCCTTCGTGAAGCGCTGAGAGAGAGCGAAAGAAGTGAGCACAGTGTACATGACCCCCGACGAGAAAGAAATGCCGAAAACAAAAACAAAATGTCGAGCATTTGTGCGCTTAATAGGAATAAAAAAAGAAGAATGCACTATGAAGGAGTATCAATGCAATGGATCGGCTCTCTAGAGAGCAGCATTGCCTCCTCCATTCGCATGATTCAAGAAAACTGGTACGGCGCATTATTTGCTCATTTGCACGTATTCAGCACCTACAGTGTTCATTCTGGCGTCACAGTAGGGAAGATAGGTGAATAGAAATGAGGGGCAGTGATAGCAACAGGTACCTGTATAATGACACGCAAGTTCCAGCAATGTGCGTACATCTGCATAGTACGTCATAAGGCCAAGAGAGAAAACACCCTTAGAGAAGGACACTGTTTCCTTTTGTTTTTCCGAATTCAATTCATTTCATTAATTTATTTATCGACATGTCGAGTTCAAAGGCAAATAAACGCCGAAAACTAAACAACACGCCGCTCATCGACGTTCGAAGCTCTTTAACACACGAGGGGCTTGCTTCAGAAAAGTCCGTTCTCTAAAATATCCATTAAAGCTGAGCGCATTCGAGGAAAAAAAAACTGTCAATAACACATAGCTCGATCGACTATCTGGTATATATAGAAGACTTACTTGCGAAGTCTTTTTCTTTACTTCCTACCAGAATCTTAGCTTTATCGAACCTCAGGTCGCCAGCTCAAGCATTTCGATGTGCAGCCGAGTGCGTCTAATAGAAATGACGTTCAACACTTCGTTGCGCTTGGTTGGTCAGCGCCGATAAACAAGTCGTTCGCAAGGTAGACGGTGAGGATAGACAGAAACGAAACTGACGGAAAGCTGTGGACAAGGGACACTCGTGTTAGACAAGGGACACTCGTGTTAGTGACATTTAGGGACACTGCAGCTGGTCTTAAACCAGAGATCTTCTTTTGTTCTTTCTTCGGAGGCCCTTATCTTTGCTATACTGTGAAAGCAGCCTTCTCTTCCAGCAGCATTTGAGGACTCTGCCAGTGAGACACACAGAGCGCAATGCAATTGTTGCGCAGCTGTTACATAAGACGTTTGTCTTACATAACTGTATGCCGCGATCAATATCGCTTCTAGCATATATGGCTTCAGCTGAGAAATGCGCGTGCACTTTGCACCGTCTTCATCTCGTACGAACGGTTTGTGAACGCAATAACTGCTTCGCGCTCTTTGTGTGTCTCTGAGAGATGTCCTCAAGCGCTGCATCAAGCTTGAGTATACGCTTACACCTCAAAGTGCTGCGTATTTGCTTGCCTTCCTCGACTGTGCTATCTCTGTAGTACTTTGTATTCCTTTTTCCGTCACTGCCATCTCGAATTTGTTTTTTAATTATTTTGGATCCTACGCGTTCGGCTCACGTCGTCGCTCGCGTTATCACCATAATAAACCATCGGCTACCTGAGTTCCAAAACTACGTGCCCTGACCATGCTCGTTTCCTGCCTTGATTTAACAATAATAATAATAATAATAATAATAATAATAATAATAATAATAATAATAATAATAATAATAATAATAATAATAATAATAATAATAATAATAATAATAATAATAATAATAATAATAATCAGCCTGAGTACGACAACTGCAGGGCAAAGGCCTCTCCCGTGCCTCTCCAATTATCCGTGTTCTTTGACAGCTGCGTCCACCCTATGCCTGCAAACTTCATCCGCCCACCTAACTTTCTGTCGCCCCCTGCTGCGCTTGCCTTCTCTTGGAATCCACTCCGTTATCCTTAAGGAATCATCGGTTATCTCGCGTTTCTTTCCTAACACACTCTGTTCTCAGGCTTCCCCTGACACAATGTTACCCTTCTCCCTTCCTTGCAAAATAATGAAAATAAGAACAACAACAGCCGGAGATCACCTGCGAAGGCCACACGTTCATGTTGTCTGAGGCGTTCTCACAACGCAGCGTGCTGCAGTCGGCGTCCCGAAGCCCACCGGCGTCCTCCGACAGCGAGACACGCAGAGCTCTCTCAAGAGCAGCTGGCTGCGGTTGCACTAACGGGAGGGAGGATTGGTAAGGGGGAGGGGGGGGGGGTAGATGAAGAAATTCGACGCTCTCGGCGGCGACAGATACGCTCCGCGAGCCCCGCCGAGCGCGTGTGCGTAGGCGCGTACGCCCGCACGCTGGAAAGCCTCACTGCGCCTGTGGTGTTCGCACGGCGCCGACGTCACACGCGCGTATCCGCACGCCGTCAGCGGCGGATACGCAAGCTGCGTGCCGCCCTTTGTGTGCATGCGCTGACGTCACTCAGCCCCCCTCCGAAGCAACCGCGGTTTTCGCCGGTGTTCGGTTTACATTCCGAACAAGGGCGCGAAAGGGAGCCGGTCGGTGACTTCGGTGTTGGCACGAAACGAGGGAAGGGGGAGGGCACCTTCTCGGAGAAATTCCTTCGCACGGTTCGCAGACCGTCTGCAGAATTATTGCCTAATAGCTGCGTAGGATGAGTACGGAAAGCTGCTTGAGCGAAGTGCGAGCGTCTCTACAGCTTAGTGCTAATACTTTTGGCCTTACATTTTAAGCACGTAGTAGCCTCTAGGCTGCTAATTAACAATCACTGTGAGTTGCACTGAGAAGGTATATAAGCTAAAGGCTTAAGCGGTTCAGTAGGAGAATGTTTAGACTTCACTAGTCTGTAGGCTGCTAATTAACAATCACTATGGCTTTCACTGAAATGGTATATAAACTAACGGCTTTAGCGATTGAGTAGGAAATGTTCAGATTCCATCAAGCCACATTTCTAACTTGTCTAGTTATATTTCACAGAAAGTCCAGTGTTCCCATCACTGCATTCAGTACACACATACCGAAGACTACATAATATAAAGCTAATAACCGACTACTGGCTGTGTAGATTTCTGATTGTTGTGAAACACACTACATTATTTGAAATAGGCTCCCTGCATTTAATTGGGAAAGAGAACAAATAAAACCCGGGAAACAGACAGGTATTTGAACGCCTATCAAGGCGAACTTTTTTCAGTGCCTAGTCGCTACCATCACCCCATTCGTGCCATTGTTCCCGACTTGTCCTGCGTCGAAGCTCTGTATACTGTTACTAAATCAAACATTATTTGATTGAGTAGGCATCCGCTATAAAACAATCGGCACCTTGAAAGGGGGCTGCGAAGTGATAGAAGTGATAGGCATGTGTTCTGCTTTGGCCCCGGGGTTCACTAAATTCTCCAACGTATAAGCTTTACTGCGCATAACTTGAGGGCGCCTGATTAATTAAGCAATGCTTCTCATTCTATCAATTTATGTATGTAGTCCACATATAAGCTGTCACATTGCGAATTGCCCACGCTCTATTTGTACCAAAAATACATCCGCAGCCTTCGCTGTTTTTGTGTATTTTTATTTAACATTTGGTATTCTTAGAGCTGATTTTTCATCTTCTCATTCGAGCTTAAGAGCCCGTCTATTGCAGTACTGTGCCACTTAGGTACAAAGATAACTGCGTATCTACGAATTGGCAAAACCTCGCTGTGCCCTTTGTATTCAGGAGGGTGTCTGGAAGCGCTGTAGCGATAACGTCGGAGGTCTGACAAAAGCTAAAAATGAATTCAGAGAGTTTGCGCCTCTCCTGTCACATGGAAAAGTTTTTCGAAAAAAAACCAAGACAAAAGAAACGTCTCCAGGAAGTGCCACTTCCCTCTTTAGCTTAACACCGCTGACAAAAGGAAACGTCCTCATAGAGATAAACGTATTTCAGCACCGCTGCGACACATTACTGCAGGATGCGCTGAGGAAAGGAAAATTTATTTTCATCTATCTTTTTCTGTCTTTCTAAGACCTGCTGTTCAGCTGTGCGTTGGCTACCAAATTTGAGAACGAAGGCTAGATAAAAGCCAATTATTCATTTTTCTGCTTTCCTTTTTTTTTTGTCTGGGACTCATTCCTAATGTCTCTTTGTTTGCAAGTCATAAAATAAAACATTTTTAACAAGTTTTGTACGCTTATCGCCTTTTGTATCCCATTCCGAGGCGAGAAATTCTAAGTTGTCACTTTTACTTGGCGTCGCCAATTTTTCTTGTCTTTTGTCGGTACCGGGACGTGCTGAGGGTGGTCGCGAGGATATAGTGGTCACTGCCAAGGGTATTTCTAGTGTTGAGCCACCGATCGATCCGAGCGTTGGTTCAGACCAGGATCTTCTCGATGAACTTCGTGTCCGGTACCTCAATACTACTCCCCCCCCCCCCCCCTACATGGGTGGTGCCAACCCTGCCCTCGATGCAGAGATTTCAGAGGCTGAGGTAAGATTCCCTCTCACTCAGCTCCGCCCTAACTCTGCCCCTGGACCGGACGGCATTGCCAACAAAACTCTCCGTAATTTAGACGACCCGTCCATTGAGGCTTTCACTGCCTTCATTAATTATTGCTGGAGAGAGGGCGAAATCCCTACAGCATGGAAACTTGCACGCGTGACTTTCATACTGAAGCCAGGCAAGCGACTAGCTCTCGAACACCTCCGCCCCATCTCCTTCACTTCCTGTGCTGGGAAACTGATGGAGCACGTCATTCTCAACCGTCTTAATCATTATGTTGAAGATAATGATCTCCTACCTCGCACCATGATTGGCTTCCGCTCAAATCTCTCTGCGCAAGACATTATGATCCAGCTCCCGAGAGAGATACTGTGCCCCTCTACCAGAGGGGGCACAAAGGCTATTCTAGGGCTTGATTTAACGAAATCATTTGACAATGTCTCGCACGGAGCTATTCTCGCTAACCTCTCCCTACTAAATCCTGGTCACCGTACCTACGAGTATACGCGCAGCTTCCTCTCTGGTCGTAGAGCTGAAATTAGCTTTGGCTCTCTCCTCTCTGACCCTATAACCTTAGGTAGCAATGGCACCCCCCAAGGATCCGTTCTCTCCCCCTTTCTTTTCAATGTCGCCTTGCTCACGCTACCTTTAAAATTAGACGCTATCCCCCCGGCTATTCCATACCTTATACGCAGATGACATCACCCTCTGGGTTTCAACAGGTAACGATGCTGAGGTTGAATCCGCACTTCAAAAAGCGATGGATGTCATTGAGCGCCACGTAGCCGGAGCCGACCTCTCGTGCTCACCTCAGAAGTCCGAGCTGCTGCTCATTCGAGGTCAACCCGGCCTCCACGGCGATCCTCCCATCTGCATTACTGCTAGTTGCCAACCCATACGCGAAGTATCCACCATTAGGGTACTGGGGTTTCTGATCCAGAGCAATCGGAGAAACACCGACACTCTGGCTAAACTCAGTCTCTGTCTCGCAGACCATTCGTCTAATTCGTCGCATTGCTAATGAACATAAAGGCATGCGAGAGGCTGACCTCCGACGTCTTGTTCAGGCGTTTGTTATCAGTCGCCTCACATATACCCTCCCTTACCTCTACCTTAGCTGCCAGGAACGGGACCGCGTTGGCTGCCTTATTAGACAGGCATACATGGCGGCTCTCCATCTCCCCCACCGGACCCCCACGTATAAACTACTTACATTAGGGGTCTACAACACTGTGACGGAGCTCTCGGAAGCTCATCTCACCGCTCAGTACGAACGTCTCACCCACACCTCCACGGGACGTCACATACTCGACAAGCTTGGAATAATCTTCCAAACGACCGTCGCCGACCAGGCCCAGCTTCCGTCCCATATCCACAGCAACCTTATCGTTACCCCTCTCCCGAAAAACATGCACCCAGAGTATCATGTCGCTCGCCGCAAGGACAGGGCTAAGTCTCTGCATAAAAAGTATTTAACGGATCAGACAGCGGTCTACGTCGACGCCGCCGAATACAATGATCGCGATGCTTTTTCGCTCGCGGTTGTAAACTACTGTGGACGGCCGTTTGTTGCGTGCTCCATTCCCGTCAGAACGTCTGAAGAGGCCGAACAGGCGGCCATAGCCTTGGCGATGGTCTCCACCTCTGCAGAAACCATTTCAGCGACTCTAAATCTGCAATTCGTAATTTCGCCAAAGGCCGGGTCTCCCCCGTCACCTTATCTCTCCTCCGCTCCACCAAGGACCAACTCCGCCCGATCCAATTGATCTGGGTACCTGCACACTCATCCCATCCAGGGAACGAGGCGGCCCACAATCATGCCCGATGATTCGTCGACCGGGATGTGTTGTCGCCCGTCCTGCGGACGGCGAGAGATCGTATGGTTACATTTCATGACATAACCATGCACTACCGTTTAGGTAAACTTCTATATCCCCCGCACATATTTCTCTCACCAAACCCCAAGAGGTTGAGCGGAGGCAACTCCAAACGAACACCTTCCCCAACCCCGCGATATATGCCCGCATATACCCTGGGGTCTACTCTCCCTCCTGTCAACTATGTGGCCAACATGCCACTCTATCCCACATACTCTGGGCTTGCCCTCAGGGCTCCCCTCCGCGAGGTTTGCAGCTCTCGAATCCAGACCAGTGGGAGGCCGCATTGCTCAGTTCCGACTCGGGCACACAGATCCGGGTCGCGACAAGGGCCCTAGAAGTCGCCGGACGCCACGGGCTCATGGCCTCTTGATGGGGCTATAACCCCACACCAACTGCTACCTTGGTCGATGAAAATAAAGTTTATCCTCCTCCTCCTCTTGTCTTTCGTCTCCCTTGGAGCTAAAAATTGTCGCAGATTCTCGAAACGAAATTCCGTACGACAGCAAGACTTCAAGTTAAACACAAGGTGTATTAACAACAGCAAGCAATCTATAGTCCGATGTCGTTGTATGGATGACCGAGCTCCTCAAACACGCCTTTGTACCCTTACAAAAATGGCGTGTAGGCAGCCTATAGTCTTGTTATAGACTCTATTTCCTTCCTATAGCTATTTATTTTTGTCTATTCATACTCTGCAGAATGTCCACAAACAAAAGTCTACTAAAAGTGTATGGCCATAAATCTATTGATTGTGTACAGACTGTCTACAGGATTTGTATTGCCTATAGACTTATCTAGAATTTGTCTGTAGAGAGACTATAGATTTTATACACAGACTATAGACTATATAAAGAAATTTTTGTAAGGTATACACGCTTTGACCAGGGCACACTGTTCGCTCACTTCCGGGTAGCCAATACAGAACACGTTCAACCATCACATGACAGAAGACGCAACCCCTGTAACACGACTCCACATCTGTCTCTCTTCCTTTCGAAGGAAAGCCACCGCCATCAGAGAGCGCGAAAGAAAGAGACGCTTATTATAAACCGTGGTCTCCTTCCTTCTATTTATACTCGCGAACCCACAATGGCTCGCGCACTGCCCAGACCTAAAGAGGCCACAAGTGCTTCGCAGTAACGCAACAGCCGACGACGACCTGGCCAAAGATTGCGCCCTATATAATAGCGGGTTGTTTGCATGGCTAATTAAACTAGCGACACCCCGGTCAAAGTTTACTTGGCTGCGGAGATTGGGAAACAACCTGCGGTTTAGCGCCGTGAAAGGGAGGCGGGGGATGGAGACCTCGTTTAGAGCTGCTAAGTGGGTCTTTTAGGCGCCGACGCCGCCGCAGCCGCTCGCTGTCTTTGCGCGTGCGGATTAGACAACGGCGCAACGACTGCACTGCTGCCTCATTGTCGTCGTCAGCGTGCATTCACGAGGCTTCGCGCAGACGCATGCAGTGCTTGCATGCGCATGCGCTCGACGCGTTTCCGCATGTCATTAGCGTGCGGGCCGGCCAGAGTCTCTCGGGATCCACAGCCACGGAGGCGTCTCCTCTAACCACACGCAAAGCCTCTGCGCGAAAAGAAACGAAGCTTGTTGTCGCGCCTCTACTCCTTATTTTATTTCCCCCGTCCTGTTCGTGACAAACAAGCGTGATGTGTGATCGCCGCGCATGTTGTGAGCGAAACTCTGCATTGTCCTGGAGTGTTGCACGCGAAATGGGCATCATCTTTGAGGGGTCGTTCCGGTCACCAGTGCCTGTTGCGACATAAGGGCACGACATGCAGCGCTTACGAGCGCTCCTAAACCTGCCGCGGCTGGTAGCTTTCCTGGCTGCTTATTAACAGGAGGTTAGGGAATGGAGGGTTTGGGGCTAACTAAGGCCGGGTTGTCGTGACGGGTTAAGCTTCTGGTCATTAGTGATTAAAGAGGGCGTTAGGGGCGTGAGAATCGCATGTACCGTCACGCAGAAACGAAGCGCTTGCGTTACGCGGAACCATCAGGCGTGTTGGGAGCTTCAGAGGTGTATTTTAATTCAGGCGGGTTTGTTTTGTCCACTGACAACCGCTCACACAGTGATAACCAGAGAAATCCCGCTGTCGCACGGGCGCTTTTAATTTCCTTCCAACTGATGAGCACCAAGATGCATGCCCATCGGCCGCCGATATGTGTTAACACTCCATCGCAAATCGAAGCCAACGGTTCATTTATTTTTATGACAATTAGGCAACCACAGTCGAGATTCAAGCGGCCAGTCGAAGGAAATCGATAGCTTTTGACATCGCCTCTGCAAGACACCGCCATTTTTAATTCGCGCATTTATTAAGATAACGGAGAAAGCGCATGATGCATTTGTGTCAAAGGTGGCAGGACGAGGACACTAGTTAGGTTACAAGAGTTTTGAACCGCAACAATGATAGCTTCAGCAGGGTTGGCCTCACCAGTTCTTCCTACAGAGATCGCTAACGGATAAGTTACGCTGAATGAATGGCCGAGTGAGTGATTGGGTGAGTGAGTTACCGAGTGAAACAATTAATGCAAAGATTCGAACAAGATATAAGCTTTGCGAAGGCTGATAAGGTAGCAGCAGCATGGAGATTGGCGTTCCATATCATCCAATTTTCAAATGACAGTCGAACCTGCGGGTCGTTACCAAGGCTTTTCTCCGCTCTTCTCGACCTTTAATCATTCACCCTTAAGCCGCACGGCCTTGTCTCGTATTCGATTAGCAACTTCATTGAGTACAGATTTCAAAACCGTTTCCATGTGCCTCCGGAGGAAATTTTTTACAGTATTTTTTTAAAGAATTAAGAAAGACAAGAAATAATGAAATAAATTCTCTTTGACCGACAGCTTAGTCAGAGCACTCCCGCGGAAAGCCGAGCCCTAACTAGGTCAGTAGCGCGGGAATCGAACCCAGCCTCTTCCGCATTCGAGGCGGATGCTGGAACCACTAGGCACTGGATTTATTTATTTATTTATTTATTTATTTATTTATTTATTTATTTATTTATTTATTTATTTATTTATTTATTTAAGGCAACTCGGTTCACCTCAAGCCGTCCATCCTGAGCGCGTCACCATCCGTCCCGTTTTAGTGTCAATATTGGCGGTGGCGAGCATCTGGGCGCACCCGTCCAAATAAGCCGCGGTATAAGGCATTTCAATCAGACTTCACTGCGTCCATCCATCACAACCGTTCTCTTTCCAAGCGAATCGAATTTCGATCCGCTGACCACAAGGGGGCAAAACAACACCTGCCGCGCGCCTGCCGTGCTGCCCCGGCGTGGACATCCTTTCGTGGCCAGGAACCGGCGAATTATTTTTACGTTACGTTAAACTGCACTTTCCTTCTTTTTCTTGCTTCAATGTGAAAAATTAATTATAGAGCCAAGGAGACAAATCTCCAGACATATATTAGTGTGGGCAAAGAAAAAAGAAAGAAAAATAACATTGCCCACCCCGCACCGCCTGAAAATCTCCAGACAGTAAGAAAAAAATAAAATTGAGACTCCTTTTGGCGACGCTTATCTTTCTCAACTTTCATTTTCTTTGTTAACCGCTGCTCCATTCGTTGAGAAGCGTAGACCGCCTGTCTGCTAGTTTTTTTTTTTCGTGCTTTTCCTCTTTTATAATTTTTTGTCGTTGGAGTTGTGCCAATCCGAGCGTCAGCTGGCGGGCTCTGCAAGCCCTTCCTGTACTCGAGTGTCTGCTTTCTTTGCGTGTCCGCGGAGGACGCCTCCCCGCGAAAGCTCGCTCAAAATCAAATCACGTTCCCACCAACTGACGCCTGTCATGGTCTGGCGCATCGAGCCTCTCTCTCTCTCTCTCTCCAAGGTGGTGCCAGCGTGTCGGATTACTTCACCGTCCTGAGCGTTTTTTGCTGTATACCCGTTCACGCCTCGACGGCTTCTGCTCGCGCTTAAAGCGGCTCGAAAAGCTTGCAGCCTGCGCGCCGAATTCGGATCTTTGTTTACCTAGCAGAGCGCCTCATCGTTGCGGGGTTGCAGAAGAAGGCGTGCCGGTAAATAAATATATGCCCCTGAGCGTAAGTAAGGATTCTGCGAATAAAAAAAAACAACAAACGTAGATTCATATGCGATACGAGCTAAGTGCAGGTGCTATAGAAATGCACTTGACCCTGAATTCGATCATGGCTGTCTCGTTCTTCGTCAAGAAGAGTTGTTGTGGGGCTAGTCGGCTTGATACTTGTAATGTCATCAAATATTATGTGTAAAAAAAGACGGCACAACGACAGAAGACACGACAGGACGAGCGCAAACTTACAACGATTACAACGTTCTTAAAGATAAGATGCAATAAGTTTTGTCGGGCTAGTTCGTTCATTCTGGATGAAAAAGGTGAAAGGTTATCCCTTTCGCGCAGTTCACCTTTTTCATTCACAACGTCTTTCTTCGTCTGCTGCTTGTTTCTGTCTATATCTTCCTATTAATGCGAAAGCATTATAAGGTTCGTCAGCAACGAAACCCGGCATCGAAATCCCGAAATCCGAGATGACGTCACCGTTGTACCAAAGAAAAGCAAAATTCTTTCTGAAGCTGCGGGGAATTGAGCCCGAAACTTTCAGACTGCGAGGAGAACACGCAACCCAAAGGACACAAAACTGCTTTGCTTGTTGGCAAACAAAGGCGAACCAAGAATGCGCGTTGCCTTACGTCTGTGTGATAATGAGTAGGCCTATTTTCAAAAATTGAAAATAGATAAAAATAAAAGGGAAATGAAAATAACAAATACTTTCGCATTTAAAGCACGTAAGTAGCCTGAAGTGCTTCCGTAATGTTCTTATGAGTTCACCTAAATAATACGGGTAACACCGTGACCCTTTCTATGCGATGCACTGTATATATATATATATATATATATATATATATATATATATATATATATATATATATATATATATATATGAATACCCACGAGAGCAGCAGATTGGACAGCCGTCGCCGTAGCTCAGTTGGTAGAGCACCGGACGCGATATTTGGAGGTCGTGGGTTCGGATCCCACCGGTGGCATGGTTGTTTTTTCTGCTGCTTTATAAGTAATTTTCTTTAAGCGACAGCTTAATCGAAGTAATAAATAAAAATTAAAGAAAACAATTGAGTTATTTTCCTGCGCACCTTAGTTTCGGTGACTGTTGGCTTCCTTCATATGTTTATCAAACGAGCCCCTGATTTCGTTTACCTTGTCAGAAGAATTGCGCAAGTTCTTAACCGCATTCTTTTCGGGTGAAAGCTACAAAAACAAAATCGCACGACGACACAATATCATCAAAAGCAACGTCGTAAACCATATTCACTAAAACTTCGTGAATGGTAGTTTTCCCCATCATTCAGTTTTAAGACACAAGTAATGAGCCGCTGTTTTGAAACGAGTGAATTATGAATTAGCTTGTGACACAGTACATGTCCAACACAGGTCTTAGGCGCATTAAACTGGGCGCTCTATTGCGAATGCTCAATGTACATTAAAGCACGATTAAAATTCAACGCTTTTTCACTCGATATATAGGTAAGGAAGCGCTCCGTAACGACAGCGGGCCTATGCAAGCAACCCGGTATTATATTCCGTGAGTGAAAAGGCCCCGATTACAGAAGAACAATACCAAGACTTGGTTTCGAAACGCCCTCTATTACATTGCATTGTTCTTTTCAGTTTCGCCGGGGCGACGCACTGAAAGGGTCTCCTCGAATTTCAGTCGACGAGATCTCGACTGCGTTAGCCTCTTTTTTGTTTAGTTCTTCCAGCGTAGTTCGTAATTGTGAGTTTCAAGAGACGCTTCTGGGCGGGACAGACGAAGCTTGAAGGGAAATGAGAAACTGTCCTGCACTTAGCGTACAGGAACAAAATGGGCGACAGACATGGGTTGATAACTCCGGAAGAGCTTGCTTCAAGGCACCCCCGTCCCCCTTGCTTGGTATCTGACGTCTAGCCTTGAATGTTTTAGTTCGAAAGAAATATCGAAATAGGTGTATAAGAAATATCCTTTATAGTATATTTTTATATATATGATTAAACGCTGGAGGAAGAAAGAGATAGAGAGAGAATAAATTTTATCCCCTCCACCCCCCCCCCCCCCAAGAAAAAAATGGGGGTAATTATTTGTTTCCCTGGGTGGTATCTTAAGTAGCGCGCAAGACCACGCGGGTGGTGCAGCCACACCAAGAGGAGATGGCTACCACACCTTCACTATTCAGTTGTTTTAAAACTTTTGAGGGCGTCGATAGCAACGCATACATTGCGGTTTTGACCCACTGATTGCTTAGCAAATATTCTTGTTTCTTTTTTCACGTTCATATTCCTATAGATTTCTATGTGTGCAACCTGTAAGCTAATTCACGGCCCAAATGTGTTACCTCATGATATGTTTATCTCTGTCACATCACGCCTTCAATTTAGCGCAGGTACCAGGTGGTAAAGTTTAACTCCACTCCGTCGCACATAATTGACTTGCATGACGAGGCTAGATGAAAAACACGGCTTCGTTTTATTAGCGAAGCCTAATATGCCAGTTCTCTTAAAAAAATTCAGGACGCACATTCACAACATAGGTATGAAACGCCACACAACACAACGCTTGACTAAGATCCAATGGCATCAACAATGCTCGCCCCGGAATAGAATCGGCTAATAATTAGAATGAATTCATGCGTTTTTTGGAGGGGAGTCTAAAAGCGATCGTTCTCACGCGAACCATTCAATGACTGCTGCTGCTCGCAACACGTTCACCGCGCTTACAGATTTTCCGAAAGGTGCTTCAGAAACATGCTAGACAACGCCCTCCTATGAGACGCACCACTTTGTGGAGCAGCTGCACAACATTGCAAAACGAAAACCGCTATAGATACGGCCTGACAACCGATCAATAGCGCAGGGGCTCTGGCTAGGCGTAGCGTCGCGCCAGGTTTCTGGTTGAATTTATCTTCCTCGCCTGGAAGAGCGGCTTTGCCTCGACGACCGTAAGTTTCGCTGCTTCCATGCTTACCGCTTCTCTTGATTTTCAGTTTAAATTGCGTAAATTCAGCTGCGAATCAACCTTATTTTCGCACAGAAAAATATATAATTCCTGCTGCAGCACTTGATAATTTTGAGATAGAAATGTTACCAGAAATTACTGATGAAATAATAAATCGGTGGCTGAACGGTTCTGGCGCACGGCTGCCGACCGGAAAGACGCGGGTTCGATCCCGGCCTCTGCGGTCGAATTTCGATGGAGGCGAAATTCTAGAGGCCTGTGTACTGTGCGATGTACCCCAGACGGTCGAAATTTCCGGAGCCCTTCACTGCGGCGTCCCTCATAGCATGAGCCGCTTTGGGCCGTTAAACCCCCATAAACCATGAACCAAACATGCAGCAGTGACATGCGTGCGATATTTTTGTCTGACAAAATGAGGCAGGAAAAAAAAATGTAACAGGTTATGATGGCAGACTGCTATAAGTAGTCGCGTTCCAAGGTGCTAACATGAGCACAAGGTGGCGCCCCAGGCTGTCAGTGCCCAAATTTCGCCTCCGCGTCGCACGGTAACTCTCGACGACGCTTAGTAATTCAATATGCTGAGATTATTCCAGACACGCTGCCTCCCTCATATCGTTAGGGTATAGCGCAAGCGCCATCTTCTGTTCTCCCTAGTGACTGCGGGCGCGATTTTGTTGTCCCAGTTCTATCCTACGCTGTCTATAACGACATCACCCGATATACATAGTGACAACTACGTATTCCCATAAACTTCCACGGTTCTCCAAGTACTCAAAGTGGCGCCGTGGTGCGTGAAAGAATGCAAACCAGGAAAACAGACGAGAAACAAAGAGGAAACGAAAAATATAGCAATAAGGAAGGCACAAAGAACAGGTTTTAGAAAGCGACTTCAGTTAGGTTGAAGTGCTACATTAACAGCTGTATTGATGACAAGAACGTCCTCTCTGGCAAAACGAAGATATCCATACGGCGCGGACGAAAGTCCTTTGTTATTATGCATTCAATTCTTTTTCAGGTCACTCCCCTGCTTGTAAATAAAGAATCAACAGTGCATGATTTTCTTAGTATACCTGGTGCATGCTAGAAATGTGTTATGATATTTTCAGTGGTAGGTTGCTCCTCTTGGAAAACTGAGACGGCTCGAATTGTCTCTCAGCAGCCCCGGATATAGTAAAGTTGTCTGCAACCCGCGCAGGACTGCGGCCTTGAGAGCAGTGCTGAAAGATTGACTTTCTACCGTGCGATCGACAACATGGTCTTGTGGGTCTAAATAAAAACTTGAGTGCAGCTTCTGTTAAATTACAGGCAAACACGTTGAATGTCATCGTGCCGTTGAAAAAAAAAAAGCGATTGCACTCGCCCAGAGCGAATGAGTTCAGACTCCTTCCTTCTTGTAGAACTGACAAATTAAACAATTTGTTTCTTCAATTCCCCGTAACAAAACGTTTTTATTAAAAAATTTTTTAATTTTTGAAATTGTTGATTATTATAGTATCTCTGGGCATATAGCGCTATCTAATATCTCCGAATCTGCTCCTGCAAGTTAATAGGTCGACAATTTCGTCACGTAGAGATTTGTACAACTTCGGTACAAGGCGTGTGTTCATTAGGCCTTGATTCTGGGGTCATATAAGGTCACGGCCGAATGTAAGTTTCTACGAATATGAAGATGAAGTCTGTTCTCTTGCTTAGCGTTAACTTCGTCCGTCAAAATGGCCATTGCATGGGACAGCAACAGTGCGCACTTTGCCTATCTTCTCTTTGGCTGCCTTGAATGAACAAAGTCCGTGAACAGCCGAGTCACGGCAGTTGAAAAAAAATTAAGAAACGAACAAACTGCGCAGGAGCATCTGGTCCACTTTCTTTTCTTTTCTGAAAATCTTACAGAGCTCCATCATTAACTACAGATTTGAAGACCAGTTGATACTGGAGAACTTCTGCGTCTTTATGAACGCAAGACAAACGGTAGATTTAAGATTTGCTAACAATTCAAAGTTCATAAATGTTGATAATGATATGAATCAAGGACCCTATTTAAAAATTTTATTTCCCCAATTTATTTTTACGCCTTCGTTACCAACCCCTCCGATACCAAAGCCTGCAACATTTAACGCTTGCTAGCTCGCACATCTGACACGACATGCGGTTGCGATCAGAGGTAGGCATTGGACCTCAAAAATCTGGACCTCACCTCAACCTCAAAAATAATTTGTCAACCTGACTCAACCTCATCTGTTGAGGTTAAGGTCTCCTTAGACGCCCTCACCTCACTTTTTTTGAGGCCACTACTGACCTCATTCAACCTCACCTCAACCTCAAATTTGAGGTTGAGGTCGGCTGCCCGACCTCCGAAAAAAAAACGAAAACAAAACAAAAATCGATTAAGAAGTTTTTCAGTTAAAAACAATTTTGAGAATCGTGTGAGACAGGAAAGCCAAAATGATGATGGTATTATTTAATGAGGTGTGTACAGACACTATTTATGTGCACACAATAGGAGAAGCTTATAATCTGGGATGATCCCTCTGAGAGTATATGGCCTTCGGGCAGGGCTGTTCCATACACGGTTACCACCAGTATGTCGGTGAGTACTTTATATGTGTCAATATTTGGCAACCTGCTTCGTGTATACTTGTTTGTATTGGAAGCCTCTCGCTCATTGACGCACGAACCGGCAATTGACAAGCACAGCCCTTCTACACCATCTACCAGAAATTGGGAGGAGAGGGGAGGTATTCACGATACTCTTTTCAGTCTTGAGAATAGTTACCGAGTATAAACGAACTGGTCGTCGATGTACTTTCCAATGCGATGGTTATGCAGGCACATATCAGTATATTTCGATTTTCTAGCTCTATCCGGCATAGCGAGAATGCTCTTTTCAGTCCTCTGTATGTTGCCTTCGAAAGCAGTTAACGAGCTGCGACTGTAGTACACCAACAGAGGCACGTTGTACTTATGTCTGTGCAGAAGCGAGCGGCTTTTTTTATTAATGCGAAAGCATTAGATGGCTCTCTTTCAAGGTCATATCCGGAGAAAAGTGTCCGCAAGAAACGGCGCCATGCGACGTCACGAGCCGATGAGTCACGCGACGAGGGTGATAACGTCACACAACTAATTAATGCTAAATAATATAATTAGGTAATGCTTAGACTAATTAGTATAATAAGTGATGGCATCATGTGAGTGTGACGTCATACCAGGCCACGTGACAGCGATGTAATATGCCATCAAACCTAGTCACGTGACGACGATGTAATATGACATCACACTTACTCCCGTGAACACGATGTAATTTCTCGTCAAACCAGGCCCCCATCCATCTCCCTTCCACCCGCATTTCAAGATCCATATGGATCACACATTACTACACATGCGCGCATGACGCATTACAAAGAGTGCCCACAACCTGGTCCACATTAATGACATTCGAATAGTCCAGCAGGTAAACGCGCCAGTTCTGATCTATGGCATACTGCAAAGATCATGAAACGACACATGCCTTTGACTCTCGAGATGATGGCGATGATGATGATGCTAACAGTGTATCCTTATGAGCCCGGGGAAGTCTGATATACCGCTACTGAAAATCAAAAGTTTCCAGAATATTTATTAAATATTGTACATTACCCAGCAACCGAAGACAACTATTGTGCGGGAAAATAGGAATACCTGTAGCTAATAATTAAAGATGATGATGTTGATGTTCCTGGGAGGCCAAGACCCTCCCCCGTTTCCATCACTTCCCTCCAGGTGGCGATGGTTATAGTTTCGAAATCCTGGGAATTTTCCGATGACTCGGTGAAGCCGCGGCATTTTGAAAGGAAGGGCTAGATTACGTCTTCGAACACTGTGCGAACTATTAAAATCACACGAGTCAAAACAACTGGCCTAGAGTGGGGAGCGTGAATCGCTCTCTCTGTCAAGAGCACCATGGCTCTCCGCTCAAATTTCCCCGCAGCGAATTCTCTTTCCGACCTCCCCCCCCCCCCTCCCCCCCCCCGCCTGGGGGAAGAAAAAGGTACTCATACGCCTCGAAAGAATTGTGGGTACCATTTCGTCAACCAGTCTGAGACAAGCTGCTTTAAATCAATCACTTGTTTTCCTTCAAAACTGAACTAATCAATGGTAAGCAAGCATCCTCGACGTTTTTTACCCACGAGCACAGCGCGAGCATTCTGCGAAGCCGTTTAAGGTGAACGATGGGTCTCTGAAAAATAGTTGAAGGAAAGATAACGTATAGGGCTTGGTCGTCTGCAAGGCAGGCCGCCAACCTAACTGATTCCAAAACAGAAGCGAACAACAGTGTGCCCCATTAAACGTCATATTAGATGGTTTGAAACAGCGACTCAGCAGCACAGCGCGAGTCTGTAATCAGTTCCATTCACACATCTTCATTAAAAAAAGTAAAAGGAATCAGCAACCACATCACCATACATCCATTATATTTTTGCATGTTTTCGCCGCTGCAACACTGCTATGCTGGTGTGTTCGCCTCGTGTTGCGGTGTTTCGGCATAATAAGCGAATTTCCGAGAAGGAACAAAGAACCGGAGACCAAAAGAGAGGTTATTTGGAAGGATAAAAAAAGTGAAATTATATTTGCATCTGCTTGCATTATGGAACGGGAATATACAGAATTGGTGCGAGATTCGAAAGGGGAAGTCACCGATCAAAAGCTTCGGCGGTGTTATGCAGGTTTTTCTGGCTTCGTGCTTTTTTAATCAAATCAGCAGGTGTACTTGTTAAGAAACCCCATGAATCACATTCTCTCGCCTGTGCCGACTGCTCCAGTTTCTGTTAAGTCAGCTTGTAATGTACATCAGGATCCCCTTTACTCGACTGCAAGGCAAGAGCCATGACGTCAGCGCCGGCAACGAGCATGAACACGAAGCAGTCTTGCTTGGGGCCATCCGCGCTGCGACGAATTTATTGCGTGCTTGTTGGACTGTACTTATTTGTTTGCGGCATCAAACAAAGCTACCGCGGGTAAATATGAGTTACGTGCTTTGAGCGCTCCCGGGAGTACGAGCCGAACGGCTACGCCAGCTGGGCAAGGGGGAGGGAGAGTGGCGTGCTGTGACTCCTTCCGGGAAGACCAGAGGGGTGCGTCTTCCCGTAGGCTCGGATTGAGCGGACATTACGGCGCAGCACCAAAAGCTAAGAGGGAACAGTGGCATCCGGTTGTTCAAACAGGGGAAACCGAACACCAAGCGTCATTGCGGTGATGCGCTGCAACTCCGCTTGGGAAGCGGCACTCGCCGGAGTAAGACGCGGCAACTGCAAAACGTCTCGACATCAAAACTTTTACCTCACTGAATAACGACCTCACTCAACCTGAAACTCACGCGTGAGGTGGAGGTCTGATTTGCTGACCTCATTCACAAAATATCGAGTCGTCGCCAACATCACCTCACGACGTGAGGTTGAGGTCATTTTGAGGTTGAGTTCGACCTCATGGCCACCTCTGGTTGCGATAAGGGGCGATGAAGCAAATAGCCCGATTACGTAAAACGATATTTACTTGATGCCGCTCTATATTTCAAACGTGTGTATTTAGGAGACTACGTGAGTGCGAAACCAAGCGCGAAAAGTAATCCGGCGACTACTTTTTCCAGAATTACAAAATATAACGAAAAGTGAATCCCCGCCTTCATTCATGAGCCAGGGAGTGCGGTTTGCTTGTTCATGACTTTGTTGTTTCTTATTTTCTAAAGCCTCCTAGAATAAAACTGACAGCAACGCGATATGTTTATTGTTTGCACGGTTCCGTCATGACCCCTTGACTGCCGTAATATACGCCTGCTGAAAGCACTCAGACGCGTTCAAACTTCCATCCCATCACTCTGTATACACACGCGCTACACATCCACGCAAGCACAAAAGATCCCACTCCATTCGCCAGGAATACAGGGTGAAGTGCGGAATGTTTTTTGCGAGGCGGATATCAAAAGGAAAGATAAACGAACCACTCGAGAATACCTCTCACGCAAAGACATCGCGCGAACACGCAAGAAACAAGAACGGCAAAAAGGCTAGACAGCCTATGTCGAGTGGGGCGACTCTTAGCACAAATCTGACTATACGGCGCGCTATTCCCGCCGAATACAAAACAGGCCATTGACAGTCAGAGCGCGCGCTGACGATGCGGCCTGCCGTGAAGAGATTGCGGCAAGCGTAAGCTCCTGGGCGCCAGACTTCGAGGCAAATAGGAAAAAAAAATAAGAGATCTCTACAGCTGGTGGTCGTGCATCTACGCTGTGCCGCAGCGTGCTATATATAAGTAGCATGGCGGGACGCCATTCGAAAAGCGAGACGAGGTAGAGTTAACCGCGAAAATCAAATGAGGGACTCAAAGCGCATGCTATTGTCTAGGCGTAGACAAGTGCCTGTACATGGCGGTCACAACTCATAAAAGGAATCGCATGTAGTAATAGCAACCTGCTGTGTATCGTGGCACGACTGGTCAGGGAAGGCCCCGAAAGCTGTATGCTCAATCAAGCGGTGTGAGTTTAAAGTACAACTTGCGGCTGCATGAAGACTGCCTCGTTAAATCTAAGCAGGGTCCACATGTGGCATTTAATGGAGTTAAATAGCCGACATGACTGTCGCTCTTCGCGAATCACGGCGACATATACGAAAGATGTAATTTCTTCCAAATCATGCGCCTATTTCGTGGCGAAGGTCTTATCCGTTCAATTCTGCCGGAGCGCATGAAAGGCACGGATCTATGTCGCGGCTAGGGACGTTATTTTATCTGTTCTCTTTATCTGAAGTGTCACTACACCGGAGAATTTCACGGCAGTGATCCCGATAGTAGCTAGAGACAACCTCAACCCCACGAAGCTTTGATCACTGGAGTGTTCTCGTCCTGTTTCTTGCTCGGGGTGCCTTCGAACGCGACGACAGCATGGCGACCGAGAGAGACCCGGCCAGTTGATGACAGCCGAGGGAGCGGCATCGAGACGCCGCCGGTGGAGTAGCGAAGAGAGTTCAGCCAACCAAGAGAGAGCAGGTGGCAAAAATATAAATATATATATACGGAGCGTATGGTCTGACGCACTCACGGGCATTGTGGCTACTGCGGCCGGCGCGTTTCTTTTTTCCTCGATCGATGAGCTGCTTGGGGCGACCTGGCTCTTTCTTCCTTCCTCCTGTTGCGTCCAGCGTACTGCATTCCTGCGGGGAGCCACCGACGCCCGCCACTGTCGCCGATGACGCCGGCGATGGCAGCGGGGAGACACCGAGCGGCGCGCGCCCGAGATATATTCCGCGTTTGCGCTGATCGCACTCGCCGCAGCAGCAGCAGCATACGTCGGCCCCGCTGCCTGCGTCACGAACAGCACCCCCCCCCCCCCCCTTTTCCGCATAGTCGATATGTCCCCTCGCGGTCGCCCTTAAATCCTCGTCATCCCAGCCTCGGGCTTTCCGCCCACGTTCCCTGGCTTTCGGCTTTATTGGTGCTGCTATCCGTATACGAATTGCTTGTAATGCGGCTGATTGCTATTCGACGGCGGAGAGATAGACGTCGCCAGGGCGCTCTTTCGCAGACAGACAAACGCTGGCATGCAGTCGCCGTGGTGGATTAGTGTCTACAGTGTGCAGCTATTGGGTGAGGAGGTTTGATGCCCGCCCGCGGCGACCACATTTCGACGAGGACGGAACATAAAAATAAGTCTCTCATGCGGAGATTTCGCTGCATATTAATAGGACCCCGGGGGGTCTAAATTAATCCGGTGCTCTCTATTACAGTGCTCGTACGGTGGCGCAGCTTCGTGACGTTTATAAATAGGAATTACTACTGAAGTGCGGCGGATAGAGAAGACCGGTGCCTCTGACAGCGTACGATTGGACATGTAAATATTCCCTTGATAGCATCGTTCCATGCATGTCTTATATGGAAAGAAACACGGTAAGAGTATAAGCTTCGCCGACCTTCCCACTGTTTCTTTCGACAGAACATGTCAGTTTCGAAGGCACCAGAATAAACAAGCATAGTGTAACAAACCACGGGCTATTAATTGGTCGCTAACTAAGTTCAATCGATAGTCAAAAACGTGTACGACCTTGTGTAGCTCGGTGCATACGTACTTAGCATCCACATTAGGCCGAGAAAGTACGAGTTAGAGTTGCAATAATCAATTAAGCTTAGCGTGTGCTTGCTCTGAATCGTTTTCTACCAACGAAATGCTGTACACTAAGTCAATACACCTTTCTTTCAAGATTACGTGCTTTATTCGATTGTAGACATATGTAGTAATCGACAGGCACTTGAGGTGCTTCACAGCTCTTCAATTCTTAATTTACTAATGCAGAAGCTTATACCTAAGACGCGAAACTCCAGCGTTAACACTGCTGGTGGCACGCAGGCACACATGGCTCAATCAAATCGGGCATTCATGTAGCGCAAGTAGCGTGTGGATATGGCGAACAATGAAAAAAAAAACTATGGGGCCGAGCCCTCCCATTAGGCAATGCATTTACGTGCCCGTTTACTTCTTTGTGTACTTTACTATCTCACATTCTTTTCACGCAGAATTAAAATGATGGGGAAGAGGCATAAAATGAGATTATAAAGAGTAAAGCACTCCCTTTACTCCCTCCTTTATCCCTTCCTTTACGGCACTCCCTCCTTTATTTATTTATTTTATTTATTTATACATACTGCTAATCCCATTTGGGATTGTTGCAGGAGGGCAAAATAGGGTTAGTAATAACGGTTCAAAAAATACATCATTTCGGTGAAGATCGTAAAATAGACAACTAATAGTAAGGGTAAAGCAAAGGCACTGGAATTAACTATGGAAATACAACCAAAAATACAACAACGCAGAATAACAATACAACGAACTGTATCATAACCATATCGAAACAAGACAAATTAATCTCACAATAGGCGTCATGACAGAAGTTACATCGCAACAGTTCCGAAAACAATACTGGTAGTCTGTGTATACCCGAACAAAGTTAACATTAAAAAGGCACACAGAATAGGAAGCAATATTAGCAACACAGAAAACACACACAAAAATATTTCCCAATAAAGTACCGAGCTCTCGATAGCAGCGCTGAACTTTCCTAACGATGAGCTGCTAGTTATTGAAGGATTTAGACTGTTCCATTCACGAGTGGCAAACGGAAGAAATGAGTATTTGAAGCAGTCAGTATAGAAAGGGTACTCGTTAAGTGTATTAGAATGTTTGTGACGCGTCGATCTTGCTTTAGAAAAGGAAATATCCCTTCCTTTACGGCGCGGTTCAGGTGTCCAACGATATACGAGACAGATACCGCGCCATTTGCTTTCCTCAAACACCAATTATTATTATTAAAGAGTAAAGGAAGAAAAAGAACATAGGTTAAGATCTCCAAACAATTGTTAAAACTGAAATGCGTGAAATGCAGGTACTATCTAGATACACAGCAACAAAGCAAATTATTCAAACAAATGAAAAGGAATGCTGAGTTCACCTCTGAGTTGGTCTCTGAGTTGGTCTCTGAGTTGGCCTATGAGTTCGCCTCAGGGCCTGTCAGGGATACCGCTATTCACACCGCGTCACGGGAGGCCGACAGGTTCTCGGTCAAGCCTGGGGTGTTTGCACACGGCGCGAGTATTCGGCAGCGCTGACAAATCGCGGATTAAGGGCAGACGCTGGGATGGTCGCGCTATTAGGGCAAGGAGGATGTCGGAAGCGCGACGTAGGTGTAATCCCACGGGAGCGAAACGAGAAGGCGTCTGATTGGGCAGAGGCGCTTGAGCTAAACGAGAGGCCGCGCACTGACTAAATACGTGCAGCGGGGTTGGAGTCGGAGCTGTGTATGTTTGCAAAGTTGCTCGCACGTACGACTGATTCATAATGATTCGGTAATGACCATGAGTTTGCGACTAGTTAGTGAATGGGCACCGGACCTTATTACGCGCAGGAACACTTTGTGGAGTTTGCCCGCGATCAGGTAAGACCATTTCAGAGTTTGATGAGGAATGCACGGTTTTAGTTACGTGTTGAATAACAGGTAATACCGAGTAACGTGGGGCGAAGGTGTCCAGTGGAACTGCCAATAAAGAAAAAAAAAGTTCAGTGGCATCACATTTTGCGACGTGCAAGTACAGATCACGACATTGTTGTCGTTGGTTTTAAGTTTTAACTACTTCGCTAACTTTTTTTTTTTGGGTGGGGGGGGGGTGGGTAGGGGGGTAGGGGGGGGGTAGGAGCATAGTGAAAACCGTTCTCAAAGCTTTAAAGCAAGTAGCACGAAATAGATAGTTTATTTTGCTTTTGTTTCACTCTCAGCTAAAACTAAGGAACGTATTAAGCCTGCTACTGGTTTCCAGCTCTGTGATCAAGGCGCACCTTGCTCGAATTTATTCGAATATGGGGTTTTTAGACAACGCCAAGAATTTGCTTGCCACATCGAAATTAAAAAAAGCTGGGATAGGGGGCGGGTAAGTAGTATGCTGCACGTAATGGTTGTTGATTGCTTACGGTTAACAAAACAGTGTCACAAACACATTGTTTTTAGCAAGTCATCCGATTTCTGGATTGAGCGCCACCTATATGACATACCTAGAGAAAACGTTAGTCACTTTTACGTTGCCTCAGGTACTCGCCTTGCCAGTAGCGAAACTTTGTTAATATTTGTTAATCTAGAGCCCAGTATTTCTATCCCCAGCTATCATTAGCTCAGTTCGTTATTCTATATCTCGGCCTTCGCATGGCGCTGGAGAACCTTAAATAAAAAAAAAACATGTTGCACTGTTGCTGATCGCAGTGTTTTAGGGGCATTGGTGCTCACCGTTTCATCGTAGTGTTCTTGAAGAAGCCATTCTCTCTCCATAGCAACGAGTTTTTCCACGCACTATAGGCACTAATGCGGCTATTCTAAGACCTGAACCTTTCATGTGCATCGCCTCCGAGTACCGCCCTGATATATCATTTCGATTGTCATGGCACATATGGTCGGATGACGTCCACTTCGCGCCTGCAGGGCAGCCTTTGTCCGCCACAAAAAATATCGCGGCATATTCTGAGCCGGAGTCAAATGCGAGGGCATTATGCTCTCCCTCGCGAATCCGCCGTGCCTGTCGTCCAGCGACTTTGGCTCCCGTGGTCTGCGCGCATACGTGTGACGAAAGGCGGCGAGCTGTTGACATATGCGCACGCCGTGTGAGATAAAGCTGGAGAGAGTCGCCGACTCGATCAGACGTGCGCATTGCGGACTAGGATTGACACACTTATGACGCCACGTGTTAGCTAGCGAGAATAAAACAGCGGACAGAGACAGAGAAACAGACACGCTGGACGTCAACTGAAGTTTAATACACATTCAAGAAAACATTCTCAGAAAGCCAAAACACGTCTGCGCATGCGCAAAAAACTCAACTTTGTATAGATTTCCTTTTATACCGTCTTCATGGACGGCTATTGCAGGGTCTAAGCTCATGCAGTGTTGCTGCTCTGTCCCTGTCCAGTAGCTTAGCACCTACTCCTAACATCAATAAGTGCATTACCAGCACCCCCCCCCCCCCCCCTGCTCCTTGTCACACTCCCGGAACTCGCCGTTAGGGAACAAAATTTAGAATTTTCTTCGCACTGAGGTTTTGAATGGACATGCTGCTGAAAAAATTAACAGTGGAAAAAGAAATCAAGACTGAAAAGAGAAGACAGAACTTTCCCCCAACGCTTCACTACCATTGCACAATATTTTTAAACGCCACATTTTAAATTTCTTCTCGTCGGTAGGCGTTTCGAAAATTATTTTTGTTGGTTTCTGAATGATCGGATATAGAATTTTTTTTTTCAGTCAGGAATGAGGCGCATGCTGAACGTGCATTTCTTACGCAAGTATTTTCGCGGCTTTTTCCCCCATCGCTGCAATTATGGATCACGTTTAGAGCTAAGAATTTCTGAAAGCTGTTCAGTCTCACGTGCGTCACAACCAAGAGCACTGACGTAATCAAACCGGATGTTCAGGAAGCATAGGCGGGAAAATCATTTCATTGTCTCGTCGTATTGGAGGTGCGGTCAGCACAGCACTCGACGTATTAGTGCAATGAAATGTCGCCAAGCCGATTTCTTAATAGATGATGTCGATGCAGGTGACCGTGGAACGCATCGTGACTGCTCGACTTCCATTTTTTTCTTTCTTCAAACAAAATTACTGCCATTAAACTTTCTGCACTTAATATTGATGAGCCCGTCAATAAAATGGGCGGTGCAACGTATATTTATCAGAGACATTAATTATTTATTTTTTATTACATTTATTATTTTGACAATGAGTCTGAACACCAAAGACCTTTTTTTGTTTTTCAAATGGCGCCTCCCTGTGGCAACTCACAAGAATCCTCAGAAGGAAAAAGAAAGCAGCCCTCTTTAAGTAGCCCCCATTGGATTGTATCAAGTCAGGTAATCAAAAACAGACAAAATATGTTCCGGGCCTGATTTTCGCACCATTGTAAATGCAAGAAAAAAATAAATGCGGGGGTGCGTAAAAAACCGTGATTATTCGCTATGGTCTCAGGCGAGGTTTCAGAAGGAACGACCCTGACATGCGAAAAGTCAGCACCGTTAATCGTGGGATACCCTGAATGATGCAGCTTCCATTCCATCATCCCTACTGTATATATGAATTAGGATATTCCGATTATATTAATGCGAAAGCATTATATGGCTCATACGCAAAGAAACCCTGAGTCGGCGTTGGCCAGAAGGAATGGTCCCGAAAAGTCCCAGATGACGTTACCGTGGCATCAAAGAAAGATATTGTACCCAGGACTTCAAGACTGCGAGGTGCGCACGCAACCCATAGGCCATAAAACTGCGTTGCTTTTTTTCCGAATTAAGGTGAACCTTGTATATGCGTTGCCTTACGACTGCATGGTAATGAGTAGTTGAGTCATTAAAAACGAATAAAAAAAATAAAATGATAAAAATAAAATAACGATATAAACGATGCTTTCGCATTTAAAGCACATTAGTCGCCTTAAAGCCCCTCAGTATTTTATTATTTTTATTGTATTCTGCTTTTCCCTTAGCTCCGACAACGCTAGATCGGTGGTATGAGCCATTCTGAGCGGCGAACGTTGACGAGAACAGAATCGAAACACAGGAATTATTGTATTTTCTGGCCCCATATAAACATCGTCACCCTCTAGTCGAAGTAATCACAAAGTGAACAAGGGAGGGGAAAGCCTCAGGGTGCTTCCCAACGTTTCGGCAAGAGAACCTGTCTTCGTCTAGACAAATCGTTCATCATTGACGGGGTTAATCTATGGCGGGAAGTATCAATTATGTACGGATTACGACATATACTGACCGCCTTTGAAGCGGCACTGTGAGCAAGACGTCGTACCATAATACACCTCCGAAACGACTGGCGATCCGTACAATGATTTGAGGAGATGCCGAATAATCGCGTGTAAGGGCCCCACCCCTTATTTTGGACTAGATAATCGAAAAAAGGTACAGTTATGCATTTTTTTTTATATTCGTATATAGGCCACACCTTCAAATTCACGCCGTCGGAAACCGCATAGCTTCTAAATTAGTCCGACTATTTTTATTTACTTACTTATTTATTTGATACTATCAATCCCATCAGGGATCGTAACAGATCGTAACAGGGCAATGAAAAACTGCAATGAGATAAAAATCTGACAAGTATCAATGATTGAAAGTACGCACTATTGCGTTGCATTATCAATAATATAAATTTTAAGAACAAAAACGAGGAACATGTGACAAAAATAAGCTGAGCAAATAATTATAATACAAACATGCACAACAAAGACGGGACAAAATAACAAAAGACAAAAATAACAGAAGTATTGATTCAGTTGTATGTGGCTGATTTTCAATGTGCGCGATAGGAGCAGAAATAATGAATACTTGAAAGTCTAAGTATGGAATGCAAACTCGATTAGCGTGTGTGTGAGACATTATAACGTGTTAGTCTCGTTGAGAATTTTGGTGTGTATCTTGAAATATTCAATTTTAATTGACTGTGGTTGAGTTCCTACATAAATTTAAGGCGCGCAAGTTTGGCTGTTTTGAAGAGTCAGCAGTCCTGCGTGTTACAGTAATTCTGTCGGTGGGTCTGTTAACTTGTGTTTGTCGAATAAACAATATAGCGCTATAGTTGAAGTTTGATAATAAATTTGGCTTGCGATATCCGGTCGAAAGCTTTCGATAAGTCCAAGAATATGAGGTCTACTTGTATCTGATGATGGATACCGATGAATATATCATGCGTTAGCTCGATTAGTTTAGTAATGGTAGAAAGGCTTTTACGAAAGCCGTACATAAAGGGTTTTATTATTTTGTTCTCTTCTAGATAGGCTGTTAAAAGAATAGACTATTTAGTTACTGAAGCGCACAATCGAGCGTTATTTTTGGAGTACTGGAGAATTTTCCGCAGTCATACTTAATATAATAGACACGTGCTTAACTACAGAAACACAGAATGTGTTATCGCTAGCAATTTTATTCAAGAAAACGAAATAAAAGGTACCAGCACTGAACACCACAAGCACTCAAAAGCACAGGTTTAGGAGCCCGCGCAAACTGGTTTTCGCAGCAACACACGCTGAGCTAGCAAGTTTGGCTGCGGAACGGCTGTCTGCGTTACAATGCTCGGATGTACACTTTCTTAAAATTCCTCACAAACTCCACCAGCCAACCACTGTACAGAAACTCTGCAAGGGCTCCTGGAAATTGCACGAGGTTCTTTTTCCTTCATAGTACTTCTATTCTTTACACTAGCAGAGCCTTCTAGACGAACGCATCAAATTTCCTGTCAGTGCTGAGCAGAATCCGCCTCCTCTAGATACGCCAAGATTCGTGTCGGAAGTCGGTGCAGCGTCACAGCCTGACCTTGAATCCGCAGGACAGCAACGGAAGGTCGCGTTTTCTAGATGGCGCGCACTATACAAGAGCACGCCATCCGAAGAACGCGACCTTGCGACTGCACACAGACAGCGCTCTTGCAGTACTGCTTCTTTTCCATCCCGCATGCTGATGGGAAACTCGAGCCCGGCGGTCATTGTAATGGTAATCAGCCGCTCGGCATTGGCAGGGCTTCGACTGGACACAATATACGGAACGGCTGCCTTCCTCACTGCTGCTATATATTTGTTCCCCCCTCCCTTCTTTTTTTTTTTTTGCCGCGGCGTTCCGAGCAAATTCCGCGATAGGCGCTTGCGGCGGCAGATGGCGGAAGTAATACGAAGCGAGACTGGCGGTTATTTTCTTTTTCTTCGTTACCAGATGCGTAGTAAGGGGGCGCTGGCTTCAATTTTAGCATGACAGTAAAAACAAATCTAAACAATGGCCGCGACAGGCTTCGTAGCACGGTATCACAGAAATAGGAGAGCAAATTCACTGCGAGATCTAAACTCTTTTTACAAAGTGCTCACACATTTCTGTACCGTTATAGCCACTCATCATTACTGTTTCCTGTTGTTTACCATCACAATTGTCCCATACATTTCCCGCTGGTTTTTGCTCGGGAGCCTTTGTAGTATTTCCTACTCCCATCTTTAAGTCCCAAAGCGACTCAGTCTATGAATGACGCCGTAGTGGAGGGCTCCGCTAATTTCGACCGCCTGGTTTTTTTTAACGTGCACTCACATCGCACAGTACACCACACTCTGGCATCTCGCTTCCATCGAAATGCGACCGGCGCGGCCAGGATCGAACCCGCGTCTTTCGGGTCAGCAGCCGAACACAATAACCACTGAGCCACCGCGGCGGCTTCCATCTTTAATGTCTCCTCATCTTGAGAGTAAAAAAATCAATAACTGTACTCTGGTGTTAACTTAGGGCAAACGTTCACTTTCTATTCTGACTTCTTTCATCTGGTTCCTAGTCAATCCGGTCGCCCGCCGCCTAATTTTGTGGTTAGGGCTGCAGCCGCTGTTTAGGCGTGGCGGGCGGGTTCGCTAAAAACAAGACTACAAGTAGAGTAGCAGTGGCCAGATTCGATATCCGAATGCAGTGGGCATATTTTGAGACTGGCAATATGCAAACTCACTCGCGTAATTAATTTTCAGGGCACGTTAATGAATCCAATGGCGATCGATATTATAATCTGGGGACTTTTACTCTAGAGATTATAGTGGCCCACGTGCGGTTTCCGGATGTAAAAAGCAATTACATTTTTTTTAGATTAATTTGCGAGGGCAGACTTCAGCTTGTGTGCTTCGAGCAGGCTTTCTTTGCAGACAGCGGTAGGAACGGTAACGAATGGTCGGTAGTGCGTGGGACTCTTACCGGCTTGAGCTGAATGCCATTCATGTTTCTGAAAAGGGAAACAGAAAAGAAAACTTGTTAGTGCAGAAGTACCTGTGGACACCGGGGCAATATCTATTGTGCTGGCAACACTGAGGTCTAAACGGTCCACATTGGCAAGTAGAGACATAGAGGGGGCAAGAACGGGATGTGGCTCAGATTTTTGATAACCATGTGGGCATAGAAATAATACTATAACGAACGTTTTAAAGACCGCGAGCATGGTGCATAATGCGTCTTTTATAAACGCGCATGAAACTTACTTTATGAAACCCCTCTTTATGGGCGCAGATTATTCGTACCTCGCCGACGTAATCTGTGCGGTCGTAGTGGTGAGATACTGCGTTCCGGACACTTGTAATTTTCCTCTACACTTTCGCCTACGCAATTGCGATGCTGCGTATAACGTTTGCAGTATAGCCCTCTTTAAGCGACCCTTCAACTCGTTCCCAGTCACTCGGAGATTTGCCTTACAAATAATTTTTAGACTATCCATAGACTTCTGTCTATAAAGTCTATAGACTCTCTATAGACAAACTCTAGAGAACAGTTTCTAGGCAATACAAATTATACGGACAGTCTATAGACTATGTATAGATTATGGCCATACACTTTTAGTATACTTTTGTCTATAGCCTACAAATCGAGAAAAATATATATAAGAAGGCAATAGAGTCTATTAGAAGTGTATAGGCGGTCTATAGACCATTTTTGCAAGGGTTTATTTATGCGCTTCTGAATATAATGCCATTAAGCGATAGGAAATGCTATATCACGAATACAGAGGCGAAAGACAGGAAATATCTCACGAATAATCCATTCAGGCGGACAACTGACATAACCGTGACAGGTGGCAAACTATTCTCACCAAAACACTTAAAAAAGTTCTCTCGAAACAAGCGCTGAATGAGAGTTTTCTTTTCAGAATCGCAGTTTGTTTTCAACCGCGCGCCCGCATTGCAAAACAGTCGGCGCAAATATAAACGTGAGGCGCTCCGAGTGAAGTACGCAGAGCAAAACGCAAGGGACGCACTCGTCTCTAGAGTGATGTCGGCGCTGGGACAAGCAAAGCGGCGGCCACAACGCGACAGCAGGGCCTCGTCCTCGTGAATGCGAGGATTTCGACACAAGCCTATGTGTTTTCAACGCCCGAGGCCCTCGTCCGAGCGACGCTCGGTTTGCTTTCATGTTGAACTAGCGCTGCTGCGTACGCAGTACAAATATACATCTGCACAAGCCCCCGCTTTTAACCTCCCTGCCTTTCCTCCTCCTCCTCCTCCTCCTCCTCCTCCTCCTCCTCCTCCTCCTCCTCCTGCCTTGAGTGGGGATCTCTACTTTCCACCATTCGTGCCACCGGCGTGCCAATGCCAACAACAGTCTGGCCGACGTCCTTTCTTTTAATGCGAAAGCATTACTAGGCTATGTCGGCACCGGAATTGTCCGAAAAATGTATCGCCGGATGTGACGTCATCAGTCATGATCTGAAGAGTGGTGTGAAGTATATAAAGTCGGTGATAAAATAATATCGATTCAGTGTCATTAGTCGTCGGTCATAAAATTAGTCAATAATTAATTACACTTATTAACACTCATAGTAGTGATCTTAATTAACGAGTATAATGATGTCAATAATAAATGATACTAAATAACACCATTAACTACTGGTGATAGTTAAATGAGTGTGATTAATTGATTTAACTAATAGACTAATAAGTCAGACCATGTGACGTCCTAAGAGTGTGGCCTCGTCCATACGCCTGATGACGTCACGCCTATAACCAATCAGAGTGCAGGAACAAAAAGTACACATCGTCGAGTGGTAGCATCGGAGATCGAAGAGTGGCGGTCGGATCTTAACGGAGTGGGCAAGTATAGGTGTAGAAAGGCGTCGACTAGGAGCCACCAACGTCGCGGGAAACGCCAATGCTTTCGCATTTCTCCAATGCAGTCTCTGCAGTGATCTCAAAGTTTTTTTTTCTCTCTCTCTCTCTACTTCCTTGTGTTTTTCAGTGCAAGGAGCAGTAACGTTGTACATCACGTTTTAAGCATCGAGAGGCAGCCAAATGGATTGAAGTGTCCCGGCGCGGGTGTTTTTGTACGCGACATACAGAAACAGGTATAAGCTGTATCGAGTGGTATATGTCTCGCTGGTACTTAGCGGACTATCATTACTCCGGCCACAGACGGTAAACACGGAGAGATCAAGACAGGCGTGACGTGACTCGTCGGCACTGCCCCAGGTCCAGGTTCTCGACAGACGTCTGCCTTCCAGCTTTTCGAAATAGCGTGTTTAGCTGAAGGAGCGCGAAGAAACGAAGCGGGTAGAAGTCCACTTCGAGCAGTGTGCTGATGCCACCCGTAAAAGCCCGCGATTGATTCTCTGCCGAGTGTACAGCGAAGCGAAGCACTTTGTTTAATGGATCGGCATGGCTTCTCAACGATGTCTTCCCCTTGGCTGAACGCCCATGGAAAAAAAAATGCGACAAAGGAAAAGTATGTACGACACGCTGCTTCTAGATAAGCGTTACGGACACGCTATAAGCTAAAGACTTGAGCTTTAAAAAAAGTCTCTTAATAGGCGCTGCCTCAGTAAGAAAACTTCGCGCGCCATATCGGTATTCGGCTGCAGGATGTTCTTATGGCACGTTTCCCGCAGGCTTCTCGTAATGCAACCCTGAGAAGCTTGCTCGGGACAAACACGTGAGGTACAACTGTCAACAATCGCGCTACTAATCTTGTGCCCTAAAATACGGTCAAAACTCCCCATTGTGGTGTTAGCATGACAGGACATGCGGGATGCAGAAAATCTCGCCAGAAGTACCGCAAAATTACAAATAACCGGAGCTTTCGGATAGCGAAGTACCTTACGGAGTCTCCAATCTTGGCGTTCATGTCGACTTTATGGCAGATTTTTTGTTTAGAACTATTGGTTCAAATGCTCATGAATACTATACTTAAAGGCCCGACTAGCGAGCTTAAAAAACACAGGCATCCGCGTGTAAAGAACCGTCAGTATTGTATGCTCGCAGGGGTCAATCCAGGTTTACAGAGCTCTTGTTGAACGACTGGCTGGCGGCCGTGCACTCGCCAGTCGCCACAGCTATGTATGCCATGGCTAAGAGGGCTTGATTTCATTTCCGTTCCAATCTTGGCGACAAAATAACATTGCACATCCATTTCTTCCGTGCTTTCTCTTAAGTGCATCGGGTAAAGTTGCGTGTCTTGTAACGTTTACATAAATACAGCCGGTACTGCTAGCGCACAGCAGCCCTAGTAAACGCTACATAGCTACGTCTTTCTAGATTCTCTATCATAGCCATTGCTGATCAGCCTACAGCAACCAGTGAACAATCACTTGCGGGTTATTTCAATCGCAACGCATGAGCGTAGGATCGAAATGAACGGCTTCAATGAAGCCCGCTCAACGAATTGTACCTCTACCGAACCAACACGAGCGCACAGCTAACGGGCAGACCGTAATTGTCTCAGTAGAATTCTCAATTAACATGCACATTACAGTGCGAACTTTCAAGTACTGATGAGCCGTTAGCAACACTTCAGTTCCCTCCCGGACGCCGCTAACGAGGCGAAGCGCATGCACAAACAACGCACTTTCAGACGTCCGCCTCGCCAACACGTGCAGTGTTTTCGCACGCGCTCCGTTCAGGGGGATGGGATGGGGGGGAGGGGGGGGGGGGAGGAAGCAGCGAACTCCACCTTCTATTTTGAGCCAAGAAGACGAGGCGAGTGCAGCAGACTTCCTCGCTGCCGAAAGGTGTCACGCTGACTCGGCCCTTTCTTAATCCGGGCCGGGTTCGAAGAAACAATGGGCGCTCGCGTGCCTGTGTGCCGCGCGAGGGACGCCGCCGCGGCGCGGCTGAGGGTACAGCGCCCCACTAGACGGGCGAGCCTCCCCGAGCGCGCATGCGTGAAATGGACTGCCGCTGCACAGTGGGCTCGCCTAATTGCGGCACCGCTGACGCAGCAATCCACTCCGACCTGTCTTTCACTTTCACTTTGTTTTTAAACGCCAGCCGCTCTCTGGCACCGTTGCGTGCGACTGTACAGTGTTTCAGACATAATTACACCAGCGAAAGCACGAGACACCAGGAGAAGAAGAACACAGGACAACGCTGGACCCAACATATATAAAGTTGCCCACAGAAGAAATAAACTGTAACCGGTAACCATGCGGGCTAGTTGGTGTATTTCAGACATAACTTCACCAGCACGAGACGCCAGGCCACCAGACGCACGCCACTGTACAGTGGCACAGTGGCTTTCGACTGTACAATGGTGTACAGTGGACCCAAAGCAGTCGCATTCGTTTGGGTCCGGCTTAAAGGTACAAATACATCGTTCGGCCCCTGATGGACCCGCCGCCCATTTATGACCCTGCTTTCCCGCTATAAGTGCAGCTATACGTTCCCGCTATACGTTCCGAACCCGACGCTCCGCCTCGGCTACATCCATGGTCCTCCGCGACTGATGTATAAGCTATCGGAGTCCTGTACTGAGAACCCGAATATGAAGATTGGTCTCCCAGTCACCCTTCACAAAAAAATAAAAGTTTTTCTCCACCACCACCACCACCTATGTATGTGCAAGTGACTGTACAAAGAAGGAAAGGAAGGGGCACGGGCCTGTCGACTGGCACCAACCGGGCCACTGTCACTGCAACGTGCACATAGGAGATAATTGAAAGTATCAGGAGGCGTAAAAGACTGCAGCGGCCACCTGTGCCGAGCGACCACGATAGCTAAGGCAAAAGCAGGATATCCCTGTTTTGTTGTAGCCATCCTGGTGTGCCACGTCTCTTCTGGAGGTTTCATCATAACTGGCTGTTGCTACTGTGCAGGCACGCAGGCTGCCGCGCAATCACTCTAGGATGTTTTCTTGAGTGGCGTTCCAAACCGTTCGGCGCTGTGGTACTGCCACGATAGCCAGTACAATAATAGAGGGAAAGGTAACAACAGGCCTGGCCATATCAAGACCAAGGACATTCCCACAGCCGAAGAAGTTGTTATAGCACTAGCACTAGCCCAAGAAAGCATACGGTGATCACAGATTGAGAGCAAACAGCCACGAATCAAGGCGACGGCTGAGTCTCAAAAGCGGCAAGCAAGATTATCCAAGCCCAGAAGATTGAAAAACAGATGCAAATCTTATGAATCCCCACCCACTTTACTAGAGGGAAGAGAGAGCTGGCCAATTGGGTCCCTTAAAACGGAAAAGCAAAACTATAGGGCCTTACAGACTGGATAGAAGAAGGTATCCACCGGGAAGCAAACTCAGCAAGGAATAGAAAACAACACTACGGAGGCTGCAAACCTCGTCCGTACACGTTCCCCAGTAATAGAATTAGAACCAGAATCAACCCGGACCAACATCAAAACAAATGTATGTACTCCTATGAACATGGCGACCTATACCACATGGTATAGGCGTGCCATAAAGACCCGGACATCGCCAGGATAGGCGACAAGAGATCTGAGCTGTGGGAGGACTCACTGACAATCCGTGACCTGGAAACACAGCGACAGCTGATTTCCAGGGCCACGCAGGCACCAAGATTCAACGGAGTCCGTGACTCAGAGCGCCGGCCTCGATGAAACCTAACTACGTTGCTAAGTCGATCTGACTTCGCCGATGTCAAAATATGCCACAGACTGCAATCAGCTATGTCAGCCCGGTATTTACGCGTGTTGGTTACAACTTATTCTTACCGCAGCGGCGGCTTAGCGATTTGAGCACCAGTGTCGCATGCGGGAGGTGCGCGGTTCGATTTCCACCCGCCGGGTACCCATCGGTGATACAATGGGTGCAAGCTTTACCCTGGTCTGGTACTTGGCCTATATGGGGCGACATGCTTGGCAAATGGCTCTTTGAACCCACCGTGTATAATGAGGGCTACCTTGTGCCATGATGCTCTTTGGCAAAAGCTGCCCTTGCGCCATAAAAATTCATCATTTTCATCATCAACTTCTTATTCTTTCCTAACTGATGTCTATAGTACTCAATCTCATATTGGCTTCCTGCAAGCGACCAACCTTTCTGTTCTGATCACTGGGCGTCAGTCTCGGTGCGTTTTACTTAGCGCAACACACATTTCCCGCAGTTTCTCGAAGCGCCTTCTAAACATTTGTGGAATTATGCGGAGATGTCGCTTTTTTCGGCTTTCACCCAGCCACGTACCATAGCAGTAAATTGAAACTCGAGGTGGCAGCAATCAACTAGGACGTGTTAATTCGTTTCTTTCATGCCGTAACATAGATTTTGGCGCCCATCACTTAGTAACCGGTGTTGTAAGACCTTGTCGCACAATTCCCTATTAATAGCCAGATGTTCGTATTTCATAAGCTCGTGTGAGGAGATGCGTGTACCAAAGTCTGACGTACACTGGTCGCACAACTTGGAGGGATTGAAACGCCTGGTTGTCGGTAGGCGGGAGTGTGTGACCGCAACTATGCATTTCTCCGACTGAAGCAGACCAGACCTCCCGTGATGTCACCACTTACTGTCCAAATTCCCCTTTCTTGACTGATTTCTGGCTCCGACGAGAAATGCGCATATCAGGCGGGGTTGTCATAGTGACAGGCGCCACACCATAAGCGGCCGTACTTAAACGCATTTTCTTTCTCAATAGGCACTTCGCGGTCACTTTCCACGGGTCGACATATTATGGGCAGAAACGCATTTTCAGCCACCTGTAGACGGCAGTGAGGAACTGAGAATGGTCTGGCAGATCAATTATTCACGAAAGTGAAAGTCACCTTGTAGCTTTACAGACTACTGCCATATGAATCCAGTCACTTTGAAATTGATATTTTTTCTTTTTGATCTGAAGGATAAGAAAGGCGGGCTTTCGGAAATGAGTAGAGACATGGAAGGGAAGGCGGAGGAGGAGAGATAGGAAGTTGTGAAATGGGGTGGGAAGGTAAGACCTGCGCATATAGAAAAGCGAACACGTTTAACATGCCGAACGCCGTGAATCGTTCTGCTCCCAGTCTTGCCTCAACGTAATGCATGTGCAATGCGCGAGCAAGGAACATTTCGATCGGTTTCGACGCTTGCAACAAAGAGCCTCAAACTCTGACGCTGCGGATTTTTTTGTTGCCCCACTCGCTCAATAAACTCAATCGTTTTCTATAAATCAAGGGGTAAAAGAAAGCCTAACGCTGCTGCGGGTGCTCCCCTGACCTTGAAGCTTTCATGCAACAAAGCCGTGATAAAATTTTTATGACCAGCCGTGTCCGACTTCATTTGACGACTTTCTAAGCGGTGCTTCGATTTTACTAAACATAACTTTCGGAGCCACGCTGCAGTAGCAAACGCTCTATTTTTTCCGCGCATAGGTTACACCTGTGGTCCTATTCGGGAAAAAGAAAGAATGGAGGAAGCAAAGGAAGAAGAAAACTTGGCGTTTCACCGAAACGGCAGAGTTAGTTGCAGCCTTAGCACTGGTGTTACGACTTCTTTGAACGAATGCAAGAAGTTTGACATGCGACGTGGTGTAGGGGGACGTGAAAAAAGAGCACACAAAACAGCACAGTGAAAAACAGCATTGCGACAAAACAGCATGCGCGAAAACAGCACGCCGAAAAAAACAGCACAGAAACACAACAGCACTGTCCTGTGCTGTTTTGTCATTGTGTTGTTATGCGTGTACTGTTCTTGCATGATACCGTGGCGTAGCTGTGGACGCAAACTACAACTAAGTGGATCGCTGTTTCTCGTTTCACGCAGGGTCCTGAACTAATGCACCGCCAGATCCCGAGCTACCTGACGGCACGTGTCACTCATATGATCAAGCATCAGCACTGTCTGGGTGGGGGAAATGCAGTGTTCGCGGGTGCGCCTCGCGTAGCACCGTTCTTAGCGTATAGGCGTCTGCTTCATCGGTCAGGCGGTTGGTCATTCTTTATCCTACCCTACCCTGCCGTGTTCTCTTCCCTTAATGCCACCTATTATCCCGAAGATCGTGAAATCTCAATTTGCTCTTTTTTATCTGTAGTGCGATGATGCTGTTTTTGCAATGATGTTAATCGTATTCCCAGTCTCGGCAGCGCTTCGTGCTACGTAAGTCGAGGTGCACGACTGGTTCCGACTATTAAAATCGGGGCCGCCAGCAGTGCAATGGCTGACGATGGTAGGCAGTTACAGCCAACACGACATCCGACACGGCCAGCCTTGTGAATCCGGCTTCAGGATGTGAAATTCTCGCTAGTGCCACACACAGCGTGTGAAATTAATGAAACAAAAGTTTCGCGACGACGTTATGCGTGCTTTTCAAAGGCTACTATAGACGTCACACCAAGCGAAGCCTTGGTTAGAATCTTCAGTATCGAGTTTCTTGAAGAGGCCATGAAAGACCCCTCGCTCATGATAGGGCAGTTCTTTCCTCCTTTAAGAAGTTTCTTCTTCTGTTCTCCGCGCTGTTCATGCGCTATAAATAAATGTGACGAACAGGTACGTGAAACATGAAGTCGGCCAATCGCTCTTCAGTACATTCCATTTTGTATCTTCTCTCTTGAAGACAAAGACTTTCGCTCCCCTGTGGTATTAATGAACCGAGTATCTGTGGCATTTTGTTTTCAGTACGCAACATAAGCCCGCTTTGAACCATGCACAATAAGCCACGAAGGACCGCGCACGGTTCGAAGGAACTCAAGAACAGCACAAAAACAGAGCTCGAGGAGCACCTCAAAAGCACATGCCACCGGGTAAAAGAGTTGCGTAGTATCAGCGAAACGGACAGCCAGACACTATACGGTATTGGAACGCTGCCAGATGCACATTACTTTGAACGGACTCCCAAGCGTTACGACGGTCTGGGCTTCAAACTCTGAACGCGATGAATACACAAGTCAGGCAAGGCTTACTGTACTGCACAGCATTCAAACTTACTAAGTGCCCTCACGCTTGTGTCCCTGCCTTGTTCTTTCATTCCCTTATTCTTGTTTCCGACACTTAAGCTATAGGCGACCGGATTTCCGCATGCAGAATCCTGTCTACCTCTCCATTCCTCGACCGCGTGACAAGCGATGCTTCCATCATCGAAGAACTGTTGCGCTGTACCGAATTAGAGAGCGGTAATTTATTTTTAAATGAGAGCCAAA
The DNA here is from genome assembly GCF_052857255.1 of Amblyomma americanum. Classification (NCBI taxonomy): domain Eukaryota; kingdom Metazoa; phylum Arthropoda; class Arachnida; order Ixodida; family Ixodidae; genus Amblyomma; species Amblyomma americanum. The sequence continues at coordinate 23,793,397 of NC_135498.1, forward strand.
AAAAATTGCATCTTCAGCGTAGACTCCTACCGTCGCATGACCTTGCGACTCAGATCATCCGATAAAGAGCGAAGGACGACCCTTGGGACCCAGCTGGACAAATGCGGACTGCGCTCCAGCGAGCATTTTGTTGGCGAAGCGCTAAGCTGGGCTAGGCATATGCGGAAGTTTTATTAATAAGGCTTGCGTGCGAGAAGCGAGGTACGGCGGCCAGGACCAGTCAACGCGAGAACAACAGGTTATACCTAACAGCTCGCGCATACGTTGTCTCACTCGGTGCAACCTCCATATGCTGAGACCCTTGCACTCGCCGCGATTTTTTTGCAGTGCTTTTTTGCCGAGCAGGAGAGTGCTCGATAAAAATAAAACGCTTGCATATATCGTCCGCGTGTTCGTTTCATGAGTGCCATGCTCTATGCCCCGGACATCTGGGGCCCATCGCTTCTATTGTTTTCGCGCCGTCCACAGCTACGGGTCGCGGCTTCGCATTGCTTCTTCGTGATACCCGGAAGTCGGAGCTTCCTGCACGCATTGCTGACCTGCGCTGTTTGGACAGCAGGGGGGGGGGGGGGGGGGGGGGGGGATCGCTTCGAGCGCTGCCGGCAAGCAGTTTTTCTTGCTTCCTAAGACAAAGAAAAGAAAGTAAATTAAAAACTCGGAAACGCTGAGGGGCGTGACCAGAGCGAGGTAAAACAAAAAAAAAAGCGCTGAAACTGCTGAGTGAGAAAATGACGGCGGAAGCGCTCAATCACGAAGAAAGCAAACTTCGCGAACTTCAGTCGGGCAGAGAAAACCGAGAAGGCGAAGGCAAGCACCTCTGCGACCTTTTGCCCAACCTGCTGGCGCTGAAGTAAGTAAAGGCCGAGGTGAAAGGGCGAATTGAAGGACAGTGCACTTAAAAGACATTTCCAGCTTTACCTCCGCTTTAATGCAAAAGTCCTGGGCTATTCGCAGAACTGTGCTCAGAGCCCTGTGCCGGATATAAGAAACTGAAAGTTTCTGTTGCAATGCAGCTGTGTATGCAAAGAAAAGAAACAGGCAAATCTTGATTTTAACCGGCAGCGAACAAAACTTGACGGTAACTTGGGAAGAACAGTGAATTTCTTTTCTTTTCTTCCTTCACATTTCTTTTCTTCAAGATACTAGAACACGGGCCATCCAGGAGTAGCCTTTTCCGCTGGTTAAAGTATGCAGCTATCGAGAAGTGTCAGGTTGATGTAGATAAAAGAAAATCGCGTATAACTAGAGTTTGTATAGGTGCTGCCGTTTCAAATCTCTCAGAAACTCGGGTAAGATAAAGAGCTAGAGACTGAATCATTCATGATGATGATGATGGTGGTGGTGATTTTTTTAATGACGCAAAGACAGCTTGGGAGAAGACCGTCATGGCATAAGGTATTTGCGTCTACACAAGGCGGGGTGAAAGATCTATTTCTCAAGCATTCCACCCCTGGTAAGGCGAGCACCAGGCCAGGGGGAAGCTTGTGCCCATTGTATCGCCGGTGGGTATCCGGCAGAACTTGGGTTCGAACCCCGCACCTCCCGCATGCGAGGCGGATGCTGAAACCATTAGGCCACCGCTGCGGTCAACTGATTCATTCCTGACGGCCCGAAGAGTGTTACAGGGTGGCAGGACTTGCCCTGTTTCCAGACCTGCTAACCTGTTGAGCACTCGTAAATGAACGAAAACAGAGCTTGCAATTCGACTTTACGTCCCTATTTTCACCTGCAGCTTGCAGATACTAGCCTGATGCGCATCTCTCTTTCTATGCATATTAGGCAAGAATACAATAACAGCCACACCGAACTTATAGAAAGCAAGTATTGGAACTATGTCTGCAAGTGTGGCATGTCTGTCCCCTAGACTTCTTGTGTGTTATATCGGTGCCAAATTTCCTGCGGTTACTATCACACTATTCAGCCTGTTTTTATCGGTGTTGCATTCACTCAGCCCGGACGCTGCAGAGAAATGATGGAAGTTTAGTAAAAGCAGGAACCGCACAGCGTTATATAGAAAGCGACGGCCAGTGCTCCCATGAGCGATTTCTATATATCTCCAGGAACACTCCGAATTTTTTTCTCGCGTCCTTTTATGCTATCGAAAAAAGCGGGTCACGTAATAACACAATATCCGAAAATGATTGTTTTTTGAGGGATTTCCGATATTGAAGATCTATTTCCAAGGCCAGAAATTATCACTATTCCCGCCAGTTCGTTTGCACTACCCTATAACTGAAGGGGAGCGCTCCTGTCATATGTGACCCGTCCTGTGCAGAATGTGCTACGCCGCTCCAGCAAATAATTTGATGCAGGCACTTACTTTCGGCGTCAAGACCACCCACAGATATTTCTAGCAACCTATCAGCTTCAAAAAGGTACAGAAGAAAAACAGAAACTCCAAAATCAAAAAGCAGGAAAAAAAGCACGCTGTTCTTGCAACAGAAGAGCCTCACCAGCAGTGGCCTGCGGTATAAATTAAAATTAATATTTATTGATTGATTTCTCGCTCACTGTCTTATTGATTTCATGCTTCTCATTTAGCGATTGTTCGCTTGCAAGAGGTACTTCTCCGCATAGTGCGGGTACCCGGGTGAGCCGCTTCAGCGATCACCGTTTAATCATTATTCACAGCGATCAAAATAGTCAATAGAGAAATCGGACAAGATAATGAAAACTTTCCCATTTGAAAGTATGAATTTCGAACCAAAACGATGACGACCACACCATTTGACGAGCCCATCAAACGGCGCTAGTCTTCTCTAAGGCACCTGTCGCGGGCCATTGTTGGAGGAACAAAGCCTGGTAACGAGGCGTTACACAAAAGATTCAAGCTTGAGTGTAGATCAAACGATCGGCGCAGACGAAGTAGAAAGGGGAAGGAGTTGACACGCAGAAGCTGCATGCCTCGAGCTGATCACGGCGGGAGACGAGGCAAGGGCGTCCGCTGAGCCGTGAAGTGTCGCGAGGCCATCGGGCGTCGTCGTCACTGCGCGCCTTTGTGGCTGCCTGACTTCCTCGCGTTTAGCGTTGCGCACCTTCGGCACGTCGGTCACGGTCGTGCGCGCAGCACAGTCGGCGTGTCCGACGAAGCTGCGGCCGCGCCTTGATCTCGTAGTGCGTGGATGGCAGCACGCGATTTCTTCACTCGTCTGCGATGAGCGCAGCTCCGTCGCTTGACGTGACGTGGCAGCTCGGATGGAGCATCGACAGCTCCGTATATCGGCTACTTAAAAGTCAATAAGCGATGAAAGAAAAATGAAGGCCGAAGTGTGCACTGCACCCCTCGTGGGTATGGGTAAATGTGTGGGTATGGGTATGTGTGGGTACGTATAGAACGGCTGTCGCGAGCGAGTATCGGTGCTACCATGGACGAGCCTCAGACGCTTAGCAAGCGTGCTTGCTTTTCGCTGAATTCCAGGGTTAGCCAAGTTAAGCAACTGCCAAATTTTATTTTTCCACTCCCTGAATCTGGTCGTTAACGTTAGGCTTTGAATTCCGCCCTCCTTGGATGTGCATCGTTTGGCGACATTTGACGCAGAAAGGCATTTTGTCTTTTTCACGCATGCGCTCATCCCCTAGCGGACAAGTCGATAAACAGCTCCGTAGAGCGAGAAAGTTCCCAACTTCTGACGTGCTGAGACACGCAATGGCATTTGTCGGTGTTATATGCCATGCACCGACGCAATTGGAATAGTCCGTCCTCGGCACAGCTAACGGTCTCGCTCATCTTTTGAAGTTTCCTTTTAGCACAACAGCGCAGGGGGCAAGCCAGGAAAATGAAACAGTTTGAATCAGTCTTGCCGTGTCTATCCCTGTCAACAAAAAAAAGGGGTAAGATACGGTGACATTTCAGGCGCATAGAAATTGCCTGTCGTCATCATCTTCACTGTCGTCATCATCATTAATTAGGATAAGTCCACAGAGCAGGGCTATACTTAACACATCGACGACATTATCCTTATCCACCGTCAGCCGCGGAAACTCTGTTCTTGCGAATTTCTTCTTTACTCCAGCTGATTTTCTGCTCTTATCGACTTCGTTGTATCTGCCTTGTTATCCACTGCATAACTTCACTCGACAGGCGGTTTTCTGCGCCTTACATTTTATGTCCTGCCCAAATCCATTCTCCTCTTAATTTCATCTGGAACATCATCAACTCTAGCTTGCTCTACAGATGCACGTACGTTGCGTTACTTTTTGTCTCTTAACGTTACGCCTGTCGTCACCTTCGCGATCACTCATTGCGCTGGCGCTGATGGCAAAGGACAGGGTTAATTGGAAAGACATGGGAGAGGCCTTTGCCGTGCAGTGGGTGTAGTCAGGCTGATGACGATGATGAAGATGACTATAAAAGTCTATACTCCCCAGCTGTCTCTTGAATCCAACACGTGCACTTCAACATCACTTTACACCTTCCTAAAATGCGCACTGGATTTCCCGCTGCAACTCAGCCTAGGCTGAAGCCTCATACCGCTCACCATCTTTTCGATAAGAGGGCTTGCCTTTGTCTGGGCGACAAGTCCTCTTGTCCAAACTTTCCTTAGCGGACTGGTGCTTCCCACCCTTTCCTTGCCCAAGCTTGTGCTTGGAATAACCGCCTTCCATGTTTTCTACCATGCGTGGCCCATGTAAGCATACGCACCGTTTAGTGTCGCACTGCCTGCGTTAAACTCTTGGTTCTCCACAGGACTTTCGATCATTGCCTTACTTTTCTTCGTATTTGCTTTCAGGCACATTCCTATACGTAGTATATTCAGGTCTTAAATAATTAGTCGGGTCATTATTTTAATTGTTACTCAGCAGGACACTACAATCAACAAACCGAAGTTTGCTGAGGCATTATCCGTCACATCTCCCAAATGCTTCCCACTCTACGCCCCGGATACTTTTTGTCAAAATGCGAAACACAATATCGCAATCGTCAAAAGAATCAAAATTTTATAACAGAGGTGTTTTGCTTTTTTCCTCAAAATATAGCCGTTGCGGCCAGGGTCGAACCGGGAACATTGTGTTTGACGGGAGACCCACAGCGGTTGTTTTGTTTTTTTGCGGGCATGCAGAGGATGGCAATAGCCAGAAATATCTTGAAGGGATATATTCCTGGGGCGTGACGCCCTCAATGAACGGTATTTCTTCCTTACTTTCTTGGGGCATTATTGGTCATAAGAAGCCTTTGCGGATCTTCTGCGACCTATTTCCGCATGCTTCATAACGCTCATAAAGAATCGTTTGCGCATTTTGAGTACCTGCAGATGTACGACTAATGTTTCCCCACTTACGTTCTAGAAGAAGGCGGTATCTGGTTTATTATAATAATATTTTTTTTATGGTAACGAATACAAGCAGGTGCAGAGCGTTGTCTTAAATCGGACCTGAAATCTGTCACGCCCATATCAAGCCGACATTTGACACGGACCAACCATTTGTAGAAAAGTACCGCCTTTCGTTCGTTCACAATGAAATCGCGCATAGTATTACGGGCTGGCTGTATCTTGATGTTTTCAAAATACGAAAGCACTGTGCCAGAAAGAAAGGTGCGCTACCTTTCGTATGTGGCTCTTCTCTTAGAATTTTACGGTTGGAAGATAAAGAAAAGACCACTAAAATGCGTACCATTCCTTGACATACTCTCCTCTTTTTTCATTAATATACGTGTTCGGTTAAGGATGTCTAAACGAAATTTCCAAGTGTGCAAACAGGAAGAAATGCGATCACGCTTAGCAAAATAGTCAGCAACCAAAAAATTATTGCTTCGTAGGAGCTATGGGTAAGGGAGCTAACAACAAGATCAAGCCGGATTGTTTCTCTGAATACTTTTATAAATTACGGCACAGCCCTTACAAAAATGGTCTATAGACAATCTATAGACTTCTCATAGACTCTCTTGCCTTCCTGTTGATATTTATTTTTGTCGATTCATAGTCTATAGACTGTCCATAAACAGAAGTCTGCTAAAAGTGTATGGCCATATAGACTGTCTATAGGATTTGTATTGCGTATAGACGGCTCTCTAGGGATTGTCTATAGGGAGTCTACAGACTTTATAGACAGAAGCCTATGGACAGTCTACAGACTGCCTAAAGAAATTTTTGCGAACATTCAACGGTAAGTAGAGAGATTTCTCTCATTCTCTGTGACGCGTCTATATATGCACTAAAAGGGCTGCGCAACAAGTTCTCCAACAAGTACACACGTCAACGTAGACTTTCCCTCTCCGTTCGTGCTCACCCGTTTCTGGCGTTAGTGGCCCTCGCCGGCGGGCTGCTGGTGTCCTGGCCCGGCATGTGCGCCTGGTCTGTGCGTCGCGGCAAGCCGTCGCCATTGGTCGAAATGGAGAAAATCATCGTCGCTGTCGTGGTCCCGCTTCGGAGCCGCTGCTCTCAACTTCCGGACGGGCACGGGAAACGGAAGTCCCGCCTGACAACACACGCCCCGCTCCGCTAGGCAATCCAATTCTCGCAGAACTGTCCCCGCTGTGGCAAGGAAACGATTCGCAGGCGGGTCCGATCCAGTAATCTTCGAAGCAATTTGACGGAAGTCGTATGTCAACGACGAATTTCTTGAGTAACGCCTGCAGACCTCCCAGAGCTTGTCGAGTCCTTCGAGTCTTCGGTAGCCACTCGATGTTTTGAAAGAGTGCTGGACAGGTTCAGTGCAGAGGCTGTTCTTGGGTCTATCGCACGTCGGTCTTTCTCAATATGTTTCGCGAGTCTTTCTTCCTGTATCTCTTTTTGATTTCCGCCCAACGCTTCCGTCTTTCAAAGATGACGAGTGGACTCCAAGTCGATTTAATTTACGTCTTCTCTACTTCCGGTGCGCTTTGACCCAAAAATGAGGAAAGACCTTTGTCCCTTCCGTCAGGCGTCACGCTTAAACCACAACGCTACTCAGAGCCCGTCACTTTGCGAACGAAAATACCCGGTTCGCTTCTTTAACCTCGTCAAAAAGAAGAAAAAAAAAGTGTTCAAACGATGACGGCTCGAAATAATAATAAAAAAGGAGTACTATCGAGGCAAAGAAAGGAAAAAAAAGTGTACTTCAGCCGTGAAGCCTCATTCTCCGCTCCATTCGCTGGACCCAAACTTGCCGGTCACATATCCCAACAGCGATAGATGTACGAAGAGCTCGAAGAATCCTCCCTTCGGAACTCCACCGATGCGGCGAACGTCACAAGAACAAGAATCCTTTCGGTGAGAAATAGAAAATAGCGCGGAAACCGGCGGCTCTCCTCCCAAGACAGCAACTGCAGCGGTGGTGGTGGTGGTTAAGGTGACAGCGATGAACGACCAACTGCGAAATCAAGAACCATCTCTCGTCTACGAGACTTTCGACGGAGCCCCGCCGCGGGCTAGCTTTATACCTTCGCGCCACCGATGCAAATTGCCCGCCCGGCGAAGCCGATGGGAAAGGAGGAAGAGGAGAGGAGGAGGAGAGACGAAAGCGACAGTACTACTACGCTTCTGAAAACGAAAACGGGCCAGAGGAGCAAAGGGCAAAACGAAAGCGCTTCCCTTCCTGCGTGCTCCCCCGTCCTCCACCGCCCTTTCCCCCTCTCTTTCCATCAACCCGCGCGACCGTTTTCGCCAGGCAGATGCACCCCCTCTCCAACCTCTCCTCCCCGCGTCATCCTCACCCAGCATTTCTTCCTTTTTTCGGGCCTCCCGCATGGCTGCGTCTGTCCTCCTCGCCAGGTTAGAAGGGCTTACAAGAACACAAGAATGCCGCAACTGGTCACGAGACACACACACACTGAACAGCAAGAACTTTCAAAATCGCACGGCGCAGGGCTTTCGCTCGGAGGATTCGCATTCGCGGAAGACACTAGTGATTATATCCGCTTCGCGTGACACCCATTGTTGAGCTTTTTGCGCGCAAGTATGTCCTTACTATGCCTCTGTCCGTCTGTCTGTGTCCGCGACGAATTTTTCTTGCGCGTTTCTTTGTCTCCGGCCGACTTTTGTCCCCGACGTCGTCGGCTTTTCAAACTTTCGAGTCAACCTTCCTCATCGGTACACCTACCTGCTCCTCAAATTGTTTCCAAACTCTTCTCTGTCATTTGAGTACATTTTGCTTTGTTACATTTCCCGAAATACATAATGTAAGACACGAACGCGGAAGCGGACCGCTTCGTAGAAGATTCGCTGTTTTCGTGGTTGTGAAACCGAGCTCGGCGACGTTAAAGGTCAGGAGTCTTGAGAGATGAGAGGAGCTTAGGGAGGTTGCTCCAAGCAAGAAACCTCAACCAAGTAACTCACCAGAGACGGCGCGACTCTCAGATTATTACTCGCGTGTGCAGTGGTCTCTGCACAAAGCCGATGATTTCAAGAACAAAAAAAAATCTTTTGAGCTTACGTAGTCTTTCTTCACGTGTCTGATGGTGCAATGCGATATTTGCACATGCTTCTTTCGGCGCGGCCCAGGGCGATATGATGTTACATATTATGGCGCAAAATGATAATTGCGCGTATTTCTTCCGGTGCCTCCCCCTGCAATGTGGTATTGCAATTTGGCGGCGCAAAATTATAATTGCTCATATTTCTTTCGGTGCCGCCCAGCGTGTCCATCGGTCGACGTTTTCTGTTTCTTAACAATGTCTTAACGCACGAAACACGGTTGCAACTCCGCAGATTGCACAGGCGCTTTTCGTGTCTTAACGTAAACGTTAAGAATGCTTCTATTGTTGCGAAACAACAGTTGAGCACCTACCAGTAATTGTTGTCCACGCAACCGCGATAAAGATTACCTTCAGCGCGACTTAAGCCAGTTGGACGGCAGAACAGAACAAATAGTATCGTGACTCACTTTACGACGCCAAATATGTATAAAAACTGCAAGAATGTGTCTACGCTTTCTGAGACCCGTTTACCTCCGCGACTGCCTGTGGAGCGGTGAAAACTTGCCTACGCGTAGTCGCTAACCGTTCAATCATTTCCCTTCTTGTTCATTTTTCTCTTTCTTTTGACGGTCACCTCAGGTTTGAGGCTGGGACACAATTTCGGCGGAATTATGAGAGCGTTGTTGCGCTGTCTGAAAATAGCAGACCTGAATCGCGCTTTGTGCAAACTGGGGCCAGTTCCACTTGCGTTTGTCAGCGTATGCACTTCATAATAATAATAATTGGTTTTTGGGGAAAGGAAATGGCGCAGTATCTGTCTCATATATCGTTGGACACCTGAACCGCGCCGTAAGGGAAGGGTAAAGGAGGGAGTGAAAGAAGAAAGGAAGAAGAGGTGCCGTAGTGGAGGGCTCCGGAATAATTTCGACCACCTGGGCATCTTTAACGTGCACTGACATCGCACAGCACACGGGCGCCTTAGCGTTTTTCCTCCATAAAAACGCAGCCGCCGCGGTCGGGTTCGAACCCGGGACGTATGCACTTGCAGATTACGTTTTTCTCACGACCTTTTGCTGCCTTTAGTGGCAGTTCTCCGAGCACGATAAATTAGACGGATTCACGCCTTGTTAACTTTTCGCCTCCCGGCCCTTTTATTACTGCATCTTGCTTTCTCTGAGTCCTAAGCAGATACAATATTTTGTCTGCGTATTTATTACTTTAACAACTGCCGCGACAATAATGACGACCGCCTTGACCACACAAGATTAGCCACATTTGAATACAGTTCAAATGACAAATTTTGATGCTTTCCGGACATATGGGACGGCATTGTGAGCACTTAGCGCAAACGGCGCATAATCAAATCGCTGTGGCATGCATTTATACCTCAGTCCCGCTTGCTTATTTGCCCATATCCAATCTTCGACGTGCTGAGGTCGTAAGTTGTATCACTGTGACCCCGAAGTTCTGACCGCATTTGTTTTTAACGAGGTTTACGCTTAAAGAACTCGTGACGTTGATAATAATTGGTATTTGGGGAAAGGAAATGGCGCAGTATCTGTCTCATATATCGTTGGACACCTGAACCGCGCCGTAAGGGAATGGAGGAAGGAGGGAGCGAAAGAAGAAAGGAAGAGAGAGGTGCCATAGTGGAGGGCTCCGGAATAATTTCGACCACCTGGGGATCTTTAACGTGCACTAACATCGCACAGCACACGGGCGCCTTAGCGTTTTTCCTCCATAAAAACGCAGCCACCGCGGTCGGGTTCGAACCCGGGAACTCCGGATCAGTAGTCGAGCGCCCTAACCACTGAGCCACCGCGGCGGGTTCGTGACGTTGATTAATTAGGATTCTCATCCGCCACTGCGCCTCGTCACTGGATATTCTGTTATACTTTCGATAAAGAAAACAATTTTTTCCCGACTTTTGTCGCCACTGCAGTGAATCATTTAAAACTGTGTGTGGCAGGTACCTGCCAAGGGTACGCAAGTGCTCGAAAAAAAAACAGCCAATTTACAGAGATGAATACTCAAGAGCTCCACCCATAGAATTGCAAGGCCGTTCTTGCAAAGCGTAGAAATGTATACGCTGCAGGCACTGTCCCAATGACGCGTTATCCTTTGTATCCGGCGCGCATGGCTCACTCGAGTAGGCGCAGCAGTGAGTTAGTTGCGAACGCATGTGTTCCACGACACGGTTGAGTGCGTCACCTTCTCCTTCGTCAGGTATGCCAGTGTCACGGTGTGTGCTCTCAACGCCAACCGGGGCGAGGGCGCGGACCACCTGGGGAGGTTCGCGCTCTGCGCTAACGGCCGGCACTGCGTTCGCAGGGGCAGAACTCTTCGTGAAACACAACGCAAAGGAGGACACTGAACACTTGCCGTAAACGGATGGCATTTTCCATTGGTTAAGGTCGACTAGTATATTTGCACAAAACAGCGTGTGCACATATATATTCTTTTTCACCATTCGGCTGAAAACTTTGTTTCAAGCCATTCTACTGCTATTTGAAAGCAGGCATAAAATGCTAAGCACGGTCAGCAGATAGCGAGGACTGGATGATTCAGGCAAGAGAATACAGTTGAACCTCGTTATAACCAAGTTGAAGGCCCTGGTGATTACTTCGCTATAGGCGTAGGTTCGTTACAGCCCGTGCTGACCGAGCTACCAAGAAGAATTGACTTTCCTTCGTTATATCGATTACTTCATTTTAAAATGTTTCGTTATAATGAGATTCGACTATTGCTTTTCTTAATTTCGGTATTAAAGGGAGTGGGGAAGCGTGCATCTGCATGTGTTCTGTATCTTGAGCGAGGAGACGGGTGAGAGGGAAACTATGGCGTCTGTAAATCTGGGCAACATCACAGTTCGCGGTAAACACCAGCCCCCTTAACCGCCCCGTGGATATATGCCCGTACTGTAATCCCGGCTGTCGCAAATAAACACGGCTCCAAAGCGCTGTTATTTCCACACAAAAAGTAAATGCGCCTGATTCCGACTGATGTGCGCATGTTCTGTCAAGTGAGAGGCAAGGCGATGAAGGCGTGGTGTACGATTATATCAGCATCAGAAAGTGAGCTCGGCAAACTACGCGGGATGATGTTCCCGCGCCGACACGGTGGCGTAATGCATTTCTGGCTCTATATTAGTAAAAAAACATAGTTTACGATGGTATATTCAGTGCAACTCAGGAGATGATCGATCGGTTCTGATGATGACCTGTGACAGTGCGACGATGCGATCATGTCCGCATGTTACGCTTCCCATCAGTACACTGATATAATTTAGTTGCTCCTTCAAATTTAGGAGCCTCTACAGGTAAATCTCTATCCTACACGGGGAGCGAACGGAAGCAACTTTCGAGCAGACGCTGCACTGTTTACAGTCATAATCAATGCCGACGTGCCTGCGAGGCTTGAAAGAGTCGGTAATAGGTTGGCGCAGCCCAAGGAGCAAGACTATACAGGAGGTGAAACTCCCGTCTGCGCGAGCGAGCGCAGGCGACCAGATAGTCACAGTTGTATGCGCCGACGGGGGCGCATGCCGTGGCGGCGCCTTGCGGCGCCTCGTGGAAGCAGCAGGGAAAAAAAATTTAAAATGCAGCGCCCGGGCAGGCGCTCCGGCGGCGCGCGCTCAAAACAGACGACAAGCAGACGACACGGTGTGTTTGCTTCAGCGGGCAGGCTGTGGCGTTGTATTTCAGTAGTTTCTTTCCAGGCCGCCAGGCGCCGCCAGCAGGATAGTGGCGCCGCGGGCTTGTGACTTTTTCTGGTCGCCGCACACTGCGTAGTTTCCACTCCTTATATTCTTCCTCCGTGGCGCAGCCCCATGCCTCCCCCGGGGCGCTTGCACCGCGGTCGCAGGCCAACGTCGAGGCTGGCGCGTCTCTGCGCGATTCAGAGGCCGAAGCGAGCGCGCGAGGAAACTTCATTCCGCGCCGTTCTTCGATCGTTTAGTAGGCCGAGTCAGTGCGCTCAATTGCAAGGCGTCGTCATCTCGAAGTGGAGGAGACGTCGAGGCGTTGGGCGAGAGTACTCGCAGGAGCAGCCGACGCTGACAGTTGCTCCGCTGAGCACTGTGACGGTGATTGCCTGCCGTGAAGTCAGCCGACGTCGACGCTGATGACGGGGGACCTGTTGCGTGCGTCGGCGGAGCACTGGACCGTTCCCCCCTGGGCACGCTCTCGCGACTCTGAATGGAAGCGCTGATCGGTGCCGTCGCAATGTCTCCCCGCCGGAAACTACTCACCGCCCCCGCCTCGGTTCAGAGTCAAGGTGAAGCGCTAATAGCAGTGCGAAGCAGACTCCTCTCTTACGGCGGACAGCGTCTTTTCTGTCTGCTTAGAGAGGCGTCTGACTGGTGGGTGCCCTTGGGAACTTGTCGCTTCCGCCTCGCTCCACGTCCCGTTGGCAAACGGAAGGGTGATGAGGTGAGGCAGTAAATTAGTAAGTCAAGAGAACAACGCGCACAATTCAGAAAGGACGACACATGCAATGCCAAATAGTACTTTGAGTGAGTGAGTGAGTGTGCTGAGTGAGGTGAGTGTGCTGAGTGAGTGAAGTGCGTGAGTGAGCGTGCTGAGTGCGTGAGTGTGCTGAGTGAGTGCGTGAGTGAGTGTGCTGAGTGCGTCCAGTGAGTGAGAGTGTGCTGAGTGAGTATTTAGTGAGTGAGTGTGATGAGTGAGTGCGTGAGTGAGTGTGCTGAGTGAGTGAGTGCGTGCGTGAGTGAGTGTGCTTAGTGAGTGAGTGTGCTGAGTGAGGAAGTGAGTGTGCTGAGTGAGTAGTTAGTTAGTGAGTGAGTGAGTGAGTGAGTGTGCTGAGTGAGTGTGATGAGTGAGTGAGTGAGTGCGTGCGTGCGTGAGTGAGTGAGTGTGTGTGAGTGAGTGAGTGCGTGAGTGAGTGAGTGTGCTTAGTGAGTGAGTGTGCTGAGTGAGGAAGTGAGTGTGCTGAGTGAGTAGTTAGTTAGTGAGTGTGAGTGAGTGTGCTGAGTGAGTGTGATGAGTGAGTGAGTGCGTGCGTGAGTGAGTGAGTGTGTTGAGTGAGTGAGTGCGTGAGTGAGTGAGTGGTGCGTGCGTGAGTGAGTGAGTGTGCTGAGTGAGTGAGTGAGTGAGGAAGTGAGTGAGTGAGTGGGTGAGTGAGTGAGTGAGTGAGTTCAGTCAGACTTGATGCTGGGCTAGTTGGTTATTATGTGCTCTTTAGAAATAGATATAGCGCGCGAAGACTGAGAATACAAAGATACGTGGGACAAGACAAGCGCTGCCCTGCTTGTCCCTTTCTCTTCGTCGCATGCTAAATCAGTTCCTAAGCAGGGAGTGAGCGCACGGGCTGCTCTCGCCGAATCATAGATCCCAACAGTTTTGTGAGCCTCGGCTGGTGACCTAGCGCTTGCTGGTCTGCGTCTTCAGCTTTCAGTGTTCGTTCATCACAAAATTAGCAACAACTCCCTTTCGCAGAGTGGCAGTTCGACGCGAGGATTGGTGCCAGTCGACTCCCTTCGCTTCCAAACTGAAGTGCTTACCTAGAATACGAGACAAATTCTCTTGTCTGTCTCGCGAATATGAGATACAAGAGCGAGACATTGACTATGTCTCGGGTTCTCTGGCAGTTTAGTAATATGCGCCTAATGACGATGTTTTCGGACAGGATATTTGCTTACTAAAGTGATATGCGGAAAAGCGTAGTGTACTCAGTGGAGTGAAGTTATTCATTCACTCTCCTAAGGGCGGCACATGCTGTAGATTTCGAAACAGCGCGACGTTCTTCGCCACACATGCCTTCGATCGAGAGGACGACCTTGAGCCAAAACTCCGCGGTTCTTCTTAACTTCTTTTAAACAGTTAGAGCGACGTTATCTCGATCGACACAAAAAGAGTACGTCCCCCTCGGGCACGAGCATTCTCGACAATTAAGGACACGCCGTCCACGCCAGTTTCACCGCACCTATTTAACAGCGCTAAAACTCGCCGGCGGCGCGCTAGCGTCAAACTCGCCTGAACCAACATGACCGGGCCGCGTTTTCGCGCGGACCTCTCGAATGGGACCATCACCGTCCCGCTGCATGCTCGTTCACTCATGGGACCTCGTTCCGACGTGTCTCTTTGCTCAAGCTGGCCCTAACTCTGCCTCTTCCTCGTGCTCCTGGTCATTTCGCATTCCCTGATTTATAGGTATACAAACAGCGTGCCGGGTCGTCGACACAAAAGAAAGAGGGACGCGTCGGAGGAACGGAGGAAAAAAAGGGCCGATTCGAAAAGCGACGAGCGCTCGTTAAGGGGGGGCCGAGTGCTAAGCGGGCCGCGCGCTTGACCATCCGAGATTGCGGGCCAGGCGTACGGGGGCCGGGTGTTTGGCCAGCAGCCGCTGGTTTGACCAGGCACCGTCGCGCCACCGATTGGCACGCGCTGTGCTGCACTCCCGGTAGCACGAGAACCCGCCCCCCCCCCCTCCCCCCAGCTCACTCGAAGTGGGTCGTCAGCCCCTCGCGGGAGCCGACATCATCAATCAGTTTCGGATTCGCCGCGCGTTCTGCGGAGCCGTGTCCGAACTTTGGCGCCTGCACACCTTTTCTGCTAGTGGCTCTGGCGGGTAGTATGAAGCTGCCGTCAACTACAGTGCAGCGGAGAATACTTACCAAAATCATTTGGCCTTGCAACGATAATATGCGTTTAATCTGCCTGGATAAGGCTGCTGAGTCCTCGCATATGCAGTACCTTTCTACTTTGCTGCGAGTTATATCTTTACAATAGGCTTACGAATATGTACAGGGTTGGTCAAAAGTTCCCGGGCCACAGGGTCTACTTTTCAGCGACATATCGTCTACTTATAATAGCAATAAAGTTATCGAGGTTGTCAGAGGTGATAATGATGCTTCTCCTATCCGCTGTAGAGATTTTGGGCTGGGCGACCACGGCGGCTGCGTTTTTATGGAGGCAAAACGCTAAGGCGCTCGTGTGCAGTGCGATGTCAGTGCACGTTAAAGAACCCCAGGTGGTCGAAATTATTCAGGAGCCCTACACTACAGCACCTATTCCTTTCTTTCTTCTTTCACATCCCTTCTTTATCCCTTCCCTTACGGCGCGGTTCAGGTGTCCGCCGATGTATGAGACAGATACTGTGCCATTTTCCCCAAAAAAACCTATTATTATTATTATTATTATTATCATTATTATTATTATTATTATTATTATTATTATTATTATTATTATTATTATTATTATTATTATTATTATTATTCGGGAGCGTCGTACTTGCCTGACTATAGCGCTCGAAAGCAGACCATGTGGCCTGAGAACTTTTGACCGACCCTGTACGTCGCTAGACCGTTTACCCAGAAACATGAATCAGGCTAGTTGTACATTGCAGCTCAAAGTAGACAAGGAAAAAATTGCTTTGTTTACATGCGCTGTTCGCGTTTCATTGCAGCTTGACTGTAGGCTAGGGGCCGTAGAAAGCACAACAACAAAAGAACAACCTGCGTACCGTGATACTGCACCCTCGACTGCATTAGAGGAACATTGCACTACAGCCCCACGCGCCGCTGCAAATGGTCCCGATATTGCGATTCCGCCAACCTGTTTGGCCCGCAGACGCATTGCCGATATGCAGTTGCGTCAGCGATGGCCCCCCTGTGTATGAGCCTCTGCTACATGTGGAGTCGGTCGGGTGGTGTGTTGGGGCAGACGCGCTGACGAATCGCTGTCAAAAGCAACATCAACGGCTCAGTCGAGAGTCATGTGATAGTAACGAAAAATTACAGCGATGCGTGAAGAGACAGGTTGGAAACGATGGGGGTGGGGGTGGGGGGGGGGGGGGGGGGGGGGGCTAGTAGGAAACCTTTTTGCTACAAATAATATTTGCGGCTTTCACACACCGCGATTTCTTGCGTTTTCTCGTTTGCTTTGCCGACACTTCATTCATTAGCCACAATTTATAAAACTCACCCGAGTTCTTGTTTCTTCATCGAGTATTACAGAGCAATAATTTAGGAACAGCCGTCAAGGTGAGGCGCTGGGAGATCTTTCATTCACTCCCAAAGCGACTCAGGCTATGAGGGACGCCGAAATGAAGGGCTCCGGAAATTTCAACCACCTAGGGTTCTTTAACGTGCACAGACATCGCACAGCCCACGGGTCTCTAGAATTTTGCCACCATCGAAATCGCTGGGCGCGTTTTATTTCAGCTAGAACGTGTAATAACTCCCCTCTCCACTCTACCCTCCATGTTTTTGGGCAGTGTTCAGTACACGCATATGTTGCAGGGGCAGATGCAAGCCACGCTGCGAGCACAGATGATTGGACAAAGGCTCCACATTTCGCGATAATACTTTGCGTGCACCAAAGGGCATTCGTGTGCTATTACTGGGCACGAAGGATGCCTATGTTAACTGAAATGAATCGACACGAGGTTGGCGAAGAATGGACAGGTTTTATTGAAATGTTAGTTGGTTTTATAACCCCCTGGTTGGGGGCGTTGCCAATACCTCCGGCGATAACGTAGCTTATCCTGTGAGCCAGGAGTAGATAAGCACGGCACGTGTCGGCAGCGCATGCGGCTTCACAACATTAACGACCTGGGATTGCATTCCCTGCGTATCCAAAACGTTAAACCGATTTCTTCCAACATTCAGAACCCGCCAGGACATCGGGAGTTGCGGAACAATGACGTCGCAAATGGCAGCATTCCACGTGTTCCTCGTCCACGTTTACCCCAAGGCCGAGCTGAATGTGAATGTAGGCGGAATGCAAATAACCACTAAAGTTGCATCCTGATGCAGCTGAGGGTGGTGTTGTAGGCTAATTGCGCCGATACTATGTGATGAGAATAATGTTGAATTTTAATGGCTCAAAGACAGCTTTGGTGAAAGGGCACCAGGCACGAGGTATTTTTCGTTCACACAATGTGGGTTCAAAGACCGTTTCCCGAGCATTTCACCCCAGAACAACCGAGCACCAAGACAGGCGAAACTTTGTACCCATTGTATCACCGGTGTGTACCCGGCGGCACACAACTCCGCACCTCCCGCATGCGGGCCGGCTGCTCGAACCGCTAGACCATCGCTGTGGTACCACCGATACCATGTTCTCCAGAATAACGCGGCTCGACAACCCGCCGAATTCGAGCCATGAACGCGCCTTGAAAGGAAACCACCGAACACGTCACCCATCGAGTAAAGGAAAGCGAACGTATATGTGCTCCAATGTGAGTACTCTCAACGACACGGGGCAGGCACGCCTGAAGAGCGACAGACAGTACCACTCCTCTCCTTGCTTCATCGTGGCTCGCTTTTCCTTAGAGAGCCATCTCTTCTGACCCAGAGGCTTCATTGTTTCTCTTTTGTATCTCGCCCACTCGCACTCCATGCAAACAGAGCCGATTGATGCCCGTACTAATACTACTACTACTACACGGCTGGCACGATCACATGTCTCAGTGTTACCACCACTTCTCGGCGACGTATCTCCCTCCCCCTCCCTCCCCTTCCCCCAAATTTCCTCCGAAACAGCTGCGGGAAAGACAAAAGGTCTGACGAGGGCACTCGGCGGCCGCACTTCGAGGCGCACGCGCCATCCGGCGTTCAACAACCCCGGCCCAATGATGCGGTGCCCTGTTCATCAAGCGAGGGACTCGAGAAAACCGGCCCGTCCTCGCGAGGCCTGCCGCCCGCCGAGCGGTGGCGCAGCGATAGCCCGGCCTGCGTAATAGAACGAGCGACAAGGGGCCACGCGGAAAGCGGTTCTTCTCTCGCCGTTATCTGTGCAAATGCACCGATTGTTGCAACGAGTGGCCCCCTGGAGGCGAGGAGGGGAGTCAGGTTCACGACCTCGCTCGTGGCCCAGTCGCCGCGGACGCGGGTGCGATCTCGTCTTGTCGGGCGGACGCGGGCCTCGTTCGCACTCGGCCTCGGTCGCTTTGATCGGCCTGCCGCACATACCGCCGCGTGACGGTGCGCGGATCGTGCGATGGCCCTCTCGAGTTCATCGTTCAATTGCCCGCGTCGCCGGCCGATGTCTTCTTCCGTGTACACAAGTCTCGCGGTTGCGAGGTTTCGCATAGCCGCCACGTATGAGACACCAGAGGTGCGCATCGGCGCCATGCTACCGTCCCTCGGTATACCGTATCTACTCGCATATCGAACGCCCTCTCACAGTGAACTCATTCTCTGAATTGTTCATTGAAACTTGGGAAAATTTTAACGCGAAAGCGTTCAGGGTCCCGTTCTGCGGAGAACCCGGCGTTGTCGTCATCGGCGGTGGCGGTGACGTCAGCGAAAAAATCCCCGAGCTCCGAGAAAAATCTCCCAGACGTGATCGTGTGACGTCATCACAACCAGGCACACCGGATTGTGAGCAAACAGCCCACAGTGACTGACAGGTGACAGTTAAATTAATGATTGGTCGTGAGAGGTTGCTCGGGAGGAGCAAACTGGGTCCCACAAACCCCATCGGTGGCTGTGTTTGAAACAACCACCTCCCACGGAAATGGCACATCGCTCAAGTGCTGTGCCACTGCGCCAGGAGCGATACGAGGACTCCCAGCGATTCATGAGTATAAAATAGAGAATGACCAATTCCGCATATATCATTATTAACTCACTGACGCTACTGCGTCATATCCTCAAGGCGAAGCTTGACTGTACCCTCCAGTTTTTTTTTGTTTTTTACATTTGACTACAGTGTGAATGTTATTCCAAAGCACCCTGAATTCAACATCACTTTTTTTTACACAGAAATAGTTGTGTACACAAGTGGGGCCTGGAGTCCTCCTGCACCACGAAATTGAACCACCCCCCCTAGTCATCTTAATCGTCTTGGGAATGCTCTCGGACATGCAGCGTCCAGCAACCTCCCCCCTCCCCCTCCACCCGAACGATCCATTACGCGAGCAAAAGGCACACGTTCGCGGCTCATTTTACGAGTTGTTATCCTCAAACAGGCAAACGAAGCGAGCGAAAACAGCTCGCAACGAAGGCGGAAATCCAGTCTCTCGCTGTGATTTACAAACAGCATTTGCATGCACCAAGCAGAGCTTCGAAGTGTGCCAAAAATCTGCGCATCCAAATGTTTCCTTCGCGCAGCGGCTGCCAAGTTATGCAGCGGCCCGTGCTTGTACTTCACAGACTTGTACCATCACGCGAAAGCACGATCTGTTTATTTCCTTCAACATTTAGGAAGCTCTCCTCGCGCAGAATAAAGCTTGTTAAATTATTCAGATTACTTTAAAATGTTTGGGTGTAAAATCTACGCATACAGGTAGTGTCAAAAGCAAACGGAGCACTATTCTGTGGTCAAACAGCACTGAGGGCTCTGGGTATGGGGAATTCGATTGCGCAGCAATTTGGCGCGCAAGTTTAACGTCAGAACGCTCACACATAGTCGTAGCTAGTGGCAGTTAAATTCCACAAGGTCATAAACCCATCTCAATACCGAGTTTCAAATACTCATGACGCTGTTTGTATATACGGCGCGGAAAAACTGATGAGGATGATAATGACGTAACTGAAGCGTCACTCTTGAATGGAGGGCAGGGGAAGAAGCTGGTTGTATCTCGTAGCGCACTTGAGTATGCTGTGTTGTCATCCTATCAGTGTAACTAAGTTTGTTCACATTTTGTTAGCCTCTCTTCAGTTAAAAAAAGCTTTTTCTTTCAGTGCCTTTCTGAAGCCGACACGATCTAATATAATCTAATACCGTGTGCGTAACTCGAGAAACGCGTGTGACGCACCACAGCCAACCATTATTGTGACCACCAACAATAAACCGGCCGTAATGATGAAATCGACAAACGTGGTTGCTCTCGGAAATCTTACACTCTGTCCACCGCACTTTCAGTCGCCCCAACTTGCTCTAACGAGCTAGCCCGGAGTTTCAGTTTCGTGTCGTCTTCGACACCGCTAGCAGCTGCTGCTTGCGAGCCTTCCTGGTTCGTAAGCACTGGCGCACTTCACTTCCAAAATGACCACATTCGTCAAAATCCTACCTCTTCTCAAGAGGGTACTCTCCACGCGTCACTTGTCCACCGACACGACCTAGGCGGACATCACACCTCAAGCAACACTCACTGTCCGCTGCAGTAGTGGTTGCTTCAAAACCGACCCCCAGACACCCAAAGGGAAAAACTGCTACCAGTACCTATCAGCCTTGTGCCTAGCTTCTGTCAGAAGTGATAGCTCGAAAGAAACCTCGCAAACTCCTCTGCGACCCTCGCGGTGCCAATACAATTGTCAACGACCTTGCAGTTTGCAAAGGCGACACCATGGCCACAGCGGTTCTAACATATCGGTAAGCATTGTGCTCTCACACCTTCCCGCCACAGTCTTTCTTCGGGGTGTGGTAGGCCTCTCGTGCCTTCAAGAAGGCGAAGAAAACTTAGTAGCTGGTATAGGCGTCATGAGAGACCCTTCGTTCAGCGTTCCTGTTCCGTAGTTTTTATTTTTGCTGCAGCGCTTCAATGCTTGTTTTACTTGTTTGTCTGACAAATATGGTGACCGCACCAAGCAGCGATTCCCTTCCGTTCGCAGTCGGGATGTCTCTGCGACCTCTGTCGTGAGAGGTACACGCCACCGACTGCAGTTTGTAGATAAAATGCGCAAGCTCGTCCAACTTTTCGCCACACCTTACGAGTTCTGCGCTGTTCCTTGCGTTTCAGGGGTCACCTTAGAGGCTCGTAAGAACCCGGACACCCATCTCGAAACTTACGCCCTCACTAAGACGCCTGCTCGAATTTAACATGACATTGCCCTACGTCTGGACATTCTGTATATAGATAGACCTTTGCAGTAGGGGCTCCATGGGCGCTGCCATATTGTTCAGTGGACTGTCATGAGCTCCTCGCTCTACCACGGTAAAAGCGGAATAATAATAATAATAATAATAATAATAATAATAATAATAATAATAATAATAATAATAATAATAATAATAATAATAATAATAATAATAATAATAATAATAATTCGTTTTTGGGGAAAGGAAATGGCGCAGTATCTGTCTCATATATCGGCGGACACCTGAACCGCGCCGTAAGGGAAGGGATAAAGGAGGGAGTGAAAGAAGAAAGGGAGAAAGAGGTCCCTTAGTACAGTAGTAGCTAAAAGCGTAAGCGGAACCGATTTCCGACAGTGCAGAGAGGACGCATTTCTACAACACCCTCGCCCGGTGCCAAGGTCTATATGAGATATGCCGCGTACATTACTGCTACTTTTTTTTAAAACATCAATTTTCATCTCGCAAAACATTAGGGAGTGATCCTTTAGCGACGTCACCTTAGCGCCTTAACTGGCCCGCCGGAAATAGCAAAAGGAGCGAGCTCTGAACACTAGGAACCCAGGCACAGAGGAGCCATCACGTTGATCTGAAGTTCACCGCTACCCACGTGACAAGAGTGGCCACGGTCGCCTCCACCGTCCAGTTCCAGACAAACAAACAAAAAATCACCGTAAATCTTAAAATACCTCATGTGGCTAACGCCATAAAAGCAGACGATGGCGTCTTATTCAAGAAGCTAGACGCAGCCAGCACGGGCATGCCACTTTCACAGCATGGGTCAAACCCTGATCCTCTGAGCGGAGGGGTTGACTCAAGAGTGTCCCGCTACCCAGCTACTCGTGCAAGACTATTGCGGCGCCATCACGGTGGAAGGAGGGCGTATACAGATTGCAGGAACAGTGCGGAGCGCGTCGCCAGTGGCTGTCCCAAGTAGAAGCGCCGTCCTGGTAGCACGCAACCACTCCCCCCCCCCCCCCCCCCCCTTCCCAAACACACGAGACCAAACGGCGCATTTCCGCAGTTCGTGTCGGCGGCCAATAGCGGACAGTGGCGCCCCTCTTCGGCTGCTCGTCGCCGTGCAGACGACAACAGGAGACACAGCCGCACTCGACGCAATCAGGCAGGCACGGTCTCCTGGCCCACTCGTGGCCGGCGGCGTGTTCCCCAACGACGCGTGTCACCCAAATGAGAGTTTCCTCTGTCCTCGCCCTCGGCACCGCTTACATACACGGGCGCGGAGTCCTTCGGGGAAGCAGGCCCACTCCGGCGACGATCAATACCGGCACAATCGGCCCTCGGTTGCTCTCGGGACGTACACAGGGAACGCCGTGTTCGACTCGTTGTTGTTGCTTGATTCGAAACAAGAAGCATTAAGAGCGAAGCAAGTATAGATAGCGTGTTGTGAAAACAAACGTGGCGCACTCGGGTTTTTTTCGAGTGGATGATAGTGTTTCACTCTGTTTTCACCAACCTGTTGTTCGAGACGGATACAAGTGAGAAACGTGAAGCTGCGTCCACTTAGACGGATCGAGGATGCTGAAGTGGATTCCACGGGAAAGGGTCTTTTTTTCTTTCTGGCAGCAGAGAAGTGTTCCGTTGTGGTTTCGTAAAAAGTCAACATTTTCCGAACTGCCGGAAGGTGAGCACTGTGAAGCTAAGCATCAATATTTCGAGGTAAGAGAACATGGACTAAACGAAAAACCAATCAAGGAGCACACAATGAAAACATAAAACAAGAAGGTCTACCGTTCTGGTACAGTAAAGGTTTTTTCGAATGTTGCGCTCAACTTTCTTCACTCTGCAATTCATTTTCATATCTGGCGCTCACGAAAACAACAAAATGTTCAGAGAAATGAAAGAATAAGCCATACTCACAACGAGTAATGTTTTGTTTGATTGCTGCACTGCCAGAACTTCGTACGTTGGTCCGCCATCAGCGAAAACGAAACAAAAAATAAAATAAGTAAATGTAACAATTATGTAAAGGCAGCTAGCATGCCTGTAATCACAGCACTTCTATCCAGTTTCGCAATATATTCGTCCCCATTCCCGGAAATATTGGTTGATTTTTCTTTTCTTTATGCTCAAATCACAATGCCATTTGTCGCCTTCATTCCCCTTTACTGATCATTGTAGCGTATTAATCTATTCAACCCAGCAGAATCGACGCTAAACTCCCGCCAAGAAAATGCAAGCGAAAGGGCTAATGTATTACTCCGTCAACTCTTCTCATTTCTTGTTTTTCATCTACTCTATCCACGTCACAGTTGAACTGTGCCGAATAATGCACCACAGTGAACAACAGCGCCGTAACGCAACACACCGACTTTCTTTCCTCTCACTTGTCTCTCTCTCTCTCACTCTCTGAATTGGCGTTTTCCTCTACGGAGGGCCTCATCGTCCCAGCGCTCTTCCGCGAATGCCTCGTCATTCCGCTCCTGGTCGGCATATTCTTCCTCCTCATTGTATGCATAGTGTTTTCGCACCGCATCAGATTCTCCCCGTCCTTATCTCGAGTCTTCCTGCATGTCCGATGCTTATCGGCAGAGCAATTTTCTTTGTTACGACGAGGGCGTCCTTGTTTTCTGATGCACTGAAGTGGACCCCTCTGAGCGCTGCACGCTCTTAAAGCTGCATGCTGCCTCCACCTGTGCCATCACTCGATCTTTCACCCTCTCTCAGTTCCGAGTCTTTTTTTCTTCCACTCTCTCTCTCGTGCGTGTGGACTGTTTTAGGCGTGGGATGCTTTCGTCTGTTGTTGTTGGCATTTCCTTCCGAAGCCTCTATTGAAATTGCCGTTCAAACGTGAGACAAAAGAAAAACGAAAGGCTGACCCGAATCTTCCTTCGAACTTTGAATCAAAACCTCTTTCCTAACCCAGTCTGTCGGGGTCATACTGACCGTAAATTTGAGTCCCCGCGAACCGATGATACGACTTACTTGGCGAAGCAGCCAATTTGGGTCAGTTAAGCGAAGATTGACTGTGAAATCATTTGTACGACATCTCACGCTTAATTTTACGAGTCAACAAGATTGGGCGCATACATGGTCGCGTTCTCCTGTTTTCTTGATTCCAGCAGGTCAGCGCGCATATCCACGATGAAAGAAAAACAGCGTATAGCTCGGGCCGATTGGTGAATTAAGCGAGCAAAATTAACTAACTTATTTTTTATGCGTTTAAATTTTCTAACTTTCTCGGCACCTAAAGTCCAAAGTTCACCCTCTCTCTAAGGTTCGGTTTCCTCAGTTTACAGGCAATGGCACACCATTACATTGGCTGAGCTTTACCCTCTAATTACACCTCCTGTTCCGCTTCTAAGTCCGTCGTTTAAAACATTTCCTCTTCTTCCTAAATTTCAGTGTTCCTCTGCGCGTTCGTCTTTCTATATCCCCCCCCCCCCTTCCTGCACACACGCACACACATTTTCCAGCGCTGATCGTCCTGTCCGGCTCCTGGTTTCCGTGGCGACGCGTTTCACGGAACGACGTGTTTTCCACAGGCACTGCTTCGCTCCAGCCTTATCACTTTCATCCGCTTGGACGAAGTCCTTCTCAGGTTTACATTTTATCTTTATGACTTATTTTGGTAAGTTTTCCCGTTTATTTCTCGGGAGATCACGAAACATGATCCTGTTCATTCCGGCCAGAGATAATAGCCGCGTGACGTCAAAGCCCACGAAAAAAACAGTGGGTGACCAAGTTGGAGCAAAAGCGTCGCTTTCACGCTGCCCACTAACGAGCAAAAAAATGTGAAAAGGTGCCTATTAACTCAGTTTTCGTATCCTTCCCAGGATAGTCGCCACAGAATAGAGAGGTGATAAAGAACGCGAGAAGAGACGCATACTTTTCCTTAGACTTCCAAGACACGCTATAAATACGAATACGCCTGCATGGGAGTAAGAAAACGGAGTAACGTTTCCTCTAGCGCGCTCTCTTTCATAAAAGGGAGTACATAAGAGGACACATTATTTCCTTTTTACTCCTTTCAGTTTAGAGTGTAGTGGCGAACACAAAATGTCCGAAAAATATGCAGGTCCTTTGCTACCAGCCGCAGAATAAGTCGTAGTGGATGGTTCTGTTGCCATTCTCATATACTGTAATTGCGCACGTAGTCTCCGCTAAATGTAATAAGACATTAATGAAAATTGAACTGGGAAAATCATTCTAGAATCGAAATTTAAACCCCAGAATTACACTATCGGCGGTCGTCTATCACATACTAGTGCTTTACAATAAATAATTAGAACACAGTAATAAACAAACTTTCGAGAAAGCATTCACACAAATGACCTAACTATAATTAAGCCAACAGTCCGGAAACTGGAAGCGCAACGAGTTCTGAAATTTCTGAAATAATGAAAGAAGCATTTCTTGCCTTCTCGACTTCTAAATAAATAAAAAAAGAACAATTCCCTAGTTCCACTGGATGCTTTGTGCTCTGGTAAGTCAGAACCGCCGTGTCGCCAGCCAGTAGAAACCGATAGATATTGCGTTCGAAAAGCTTTGTGAGAGTGGGCCTCGTCCAGACTTCCCGAGCGCACATATATTTACTGCCGCAACGTGTGAGTGCTTCTTTGTTTACACGTGAAAATCTCAAATCGCATAAGAGACATCTTAGGACACCTCTGCCACCACGCGTGATTGAGACCTGATGCAGGCTTGTCTACAAGGTTCCATTCTGTGCGGCAGGGAGCAGTACTAGCGTTTCATGCTTGACTATTTTTGTCGGAAGCTTGTCACAATCTTATTACGCACACTGGACAGAATCAAAAATGTCGTGCAATACCACATTCACTGTGAAAAGCAACTTCGATTCGGAAAGTGAGACATAAATCATTATTTAAAGACAAAATTCATCTCAAAGTCGCCCTCTACTGGTCGAATGTTTTATGGGTTATACTTCAAATTACTTCCTCTATTACCCTTTATTGAACATAAGACTACGAGGTGTAATCAAAATGCAATATATGCTATTATATAGCCCTGTATATATGTGTGTGTGTGTGTGTGTGTGTGTGTGTGTGTGTGTGTGTGTGTGTGTGTGTGTGTGTGTGTGTGTGTGTGTGTGTGTGTGTGTGTGTGTGTGTGTGTGTGTGTGTGTGTGTGTGTGTGTGTGTGTGTGTGTGTGTGTGTGTGTGTGTGTGTGTGTGTGTGTGTGTGTGTGTGTGTGTGTGTGTGTGTGTGTGTGTGTGTGTGTGTGTGTGTGTGTGTGTGTGTGTGTGTGTGTGTGTGTGTGTGTGTGTGTGTGTGTGTGTGTGTGTGTGTGTGTGTGTGTGTGTGTGTGTGTGTGTGTGTGTGTGTGTGTGTGTGTGTGTGTGTGTGTGTGTGTGTGTGTGTGTGTGTGTGTGTGTGTGTGTGTGTGTGTGTGTGTGTGTGTGTGTGTGTGTGTGTGTGTGTGTGTTGTGTGTGTGTGTGTGTGTGTGTGTGTGTGTGTGTGTGTGTGTGTGTGTGTGTGTGTGTGTGTGTGTGTGTGTGTGTGTGTGTGTGTGTGTGTGTGAATTTTTTTACATGCGGGTATAGGACACTGTCACAAAAGTGGTGGCAGCATTGATACATATATAATTTATTGTGTAAGTAAAGATATTTATCCTGTACAGGAACTCCGGAACTTTTTTTTTGAGTGGGAGGGGGGTAAGACTTCGAGCTTTTATTGATTTATTCAAAATACCTTACAGGGCCCAGAAAGGCATGAGTAAGGCGGGCAAAATAACGGATTAATTACGATAGGAACAATGTGTTAAATACAACGCGTAGTACAAGGCAAAAAAGTAAAAACAATTATAATTATACAGGGCAAATCGTAACAAGACATACATCGCCGCGAGCAACAAAAAAGTACATAAAAGGTAGCAAGAATGCATCGCGTGTGCCCAATACACGTTTAAAGAAAAAGCAGTAGCCATAATAAAAATGCGAATTATTGAAACAGCACAAGAAACCTAAACGTAATACATTAGCAACGAGGAGAAAAACAACTTAAGGGAGACAACAACCTATAACAAGACACCATGTTGTTAAAGAAAATGTTTGTGCAGCTGGTCTTGGAATGATTGGTGGTAGCAGATAGATGCGATACTGTCGGGGAGATCATTCCAAAGAATAATGGCACGTGGAAGTGCAGATGAATTGAAGGCTTGGGTTTTGTTATTTATTTAATGCTCATTTACATAATAAATTATATATATTTTTATTTTGGTTTAGTTTTCAATGTTTAAAGGTTGATGCAAACTGTCACGTTGTGGTGACGACACTCCAGCAGACAGGAAGGCAACGAAAAGGCTTCCAAAAGAAACTGCTCAAGGGACTGACTCGCGCCCACTAAGAACTGAATGACTCGGCAGCGGCGATAGCCACAAGCGTGCTCGGCGGTCATCGGACCGAACGCATGCAGTTCTTGGCCGCGCTCAATTTAAAGCTGGCAAGGAACCTTCGAGGTAAACAGCCAAAACAACTCCAACAATATGGAAAAATGTGGAAGCATTTTCACGTGGCCACGATCAATGGAGATAAATCTGGTTGCATCTAGCATTGCAAAACAAAACTATAAAGTGTGCCGGCGGCCTTGAATGCGGCTGATCAAACGGTGCAAAGATTCACGGCAATATAAAACGAACTGAAGTGGGCAACTTTATAAATGTGCGCACGAGGAGTGATCAATTGATTAAAAAGTTTGTGCACAGTGTGTTTAAATTCTGGCAATCATGATCATGTACACGGGTCAGACAGTCGACTTCTGTTGGAAAGTGACTGGTTTAGGTTACTCATACACAAATGCTTTACAACTGGCTACGAAGCCAAGTAGCTCAGTTCCACTGTGCTTTGCATTAAGAGAATCCTAGAACTGAAGTGTTTCAATTGTTAGAAATCTGATCCAAGTACAAGCAATTCGAGACTGCGTGAGAAGGGGGGGGGGGGGGGGGGGGGGCGCTGCTTCCTCTGGAAAAATCTTGAAGGGGCAGCCACCCCTTTGCCCCTCCCCCCTGAAATGTAGATTTCACGTGTAGGATGATAATAGCGTGTTTAAGTAGCTGGTATGTCGTTTCCTTGGTCGCGGGGCAGTGCAAGAACACGGGCAACGTGCGCGTTTATCTTCACCGGCTAGTTTCCGTCCGGTCAGGCTCACCCCGCGCAGTTCGCGGGCGGGGGTGTACGTGTTGCTTGTTTTGTCTGTGCTTTACTTTTTCCAACTCAAAGTCACCCCTCACAGGCCCAAAGCCTTGAGCTTCTTTTGTATATTGGTAAATTTTCTCCCCTGCAAGGTGCCCTCTTGCAGCACCGAAGTTGTTGGGATCTGGTCCCCTTCTTTTGATTGCATCGTACTTTTTCTAACTTCAACATGGCGGCCATGCACTGTCGAAGGTGCGCAGCCTACGTGAACGCACCTCTGTGTATCGATTACTTGGGGCTCTTGTTGGTATTCGCCTTTTTTTTTTTTTTACTCCAACTCTGTGCGTGAAGCAGTGCCCGCGAGTGTCTTGCCCGTTGACAACCGATAGCTTTAAAAGAAGTCGACTCAAGCGGCGTTTACATGACGGGGTTGATTTGAGGAGTTCAGTTGAAAAACCGGTTACTGGGTTCATGTAAACACCGCAGAGTCGGGTCCGGAGTCGAGGGAGCCAGTCCAGTCAACTCCGCTGCAGGGGGTTGGTTGACTCACTCGAACCCAACGGCAGATAGCATGTAAACCGGATCGAGTCGAAGAGTCGGATTAGTCGGAGTTGAGATGATGAATGCGAACCTGTTTCTTCGCTTGCGCCGTCCCCGCCTCCGAGACAGCGGTGCCGTGCCGCAATCTTGGAGGCTGCCACTACCCTCTCCCGCAGCGCTGGCTCGACGCTTGTCGCTGCAGTTGAACGGTCTCGACTCGCTGAAACCGAGTTCATGTAAAAACGCAGTTTTTGATGTATGAGCTGACCTTGCTCAGCTGATCCTTTGACTCGACTCTCGCTTTCGGGTTCATGTAAACGAGGCTTCAGCCAAGATGAGAGGCTGTTGCTCTTTTACAGCACAGTCGCCAGAGTGTCTAGTCATCTCTTAACGAATTTTCTTCGAGCACCTTCTGCGTGTCAGAAGCAAAATTTTCACCGTGTTTTTGGTTAGAAGCAAATGTGTGAATTTCTTCTGAATACTTACTGTGCACGACAGTTCGGCTACATTGTTATTTAATTTCAAAGGAAAATGGGAAATTCGATTGACTGCCGCGGTAATTTCGTGGTCTATGATTACCGAGAGCACTGCGCTCGGATAAGACAAGGAAAAAAATATATATACAACACCACCCTAGGCTTCGAACTCACGACCTCTGGGATGGCAAGCGGGTGCACTTTTGACTAAGCAAGGAAATTTTTTTTTTATGTAGTCTAGACCACAAGACCAAACTGTACGAAGTGGGAAACGGCACCGTTTATATAAACTGTGTCCATTGCTGGTGTATACAGGTTCGATTTTTGTGAAAATTGGAGAATTTTGCAAAAGCATATAAATTCCATTGTCAAGCGCTCTTGGAACAAGCTCGGGCAAACCTTAAAACATGTGTACAACGTTTGTAATGGAGACTTCGGACACAAAAGAAAGCTCAAACCGTGTGTGTACTTGACGCTATCTGATGCCGAGTTATTTTACACCGCGAATTATTGTTGTTCCTTCGCTTATGCTCATACTTTGCAATCTTATTCGTAGTAACAGACAGCATTCACATTATTACGTCCTAAAAACATGATCCGCAAGTTCGTGTTTTACTTCGTTTTTCGTTATTTCAAACAGCGCAGACAGGAAACAGGCTTTTGCCACTAGCAACGCTGCTCCGACAGTCAACGCTTAGACAGTATCGCACAATCCAGTTAACAAGCCGCAAAGAAAGTAAATTATTTGCTTCCTTAAATCTGACCCTCACCTCCACAATCAGCACATGCTAAAGCACATAATACATATTTATGCTCGTTTTCAGCTGCCGACCACACCAACGACTACTCCAACTCCACCAAGCTGTTTTTTTTTTCCTCCTTGGTGAATTTTTTTTTTCCTCCTTGGTGAAGTCTGTCCCAGCACGGACAGGAATGGTGCTCTATTTATCTGTATAGCATTAAGTCGCAATGAGGCCTTTTTGCCTTTTCGACCGACTTTCGTGCCGAGTTATACTGCGCTAAGTCCGTCGTTTGCTTCTTTCCCAGCAGTTAGTCTGTGGAGTTTGCGAACGACCAGACTGAACTCGTGAGATATGGCTGCGTTTTGATTTGATTAGTGACCACTTGGCTGAGAGAACACAGTGGAATTTTTATTGTTTTATCCCATGCCCAGTTTTAACGTTGAATACACGTGAGAACTCTTGGATTCTCACAGGAAGGAAAGCAGATGTGAAAGGTCAAGTGAAATTCTTCTGTTCAGTGCTAAACGCATGAATGTTGAATTTTTCATGAGTTCTTGGTCACTCATTAGGAGAACAGTAGGACCCAACCAGAAAGTCAAAAACCCATTTTCGTATGAGCCACTACAGAAGCATACCTCAAATTAGTTGAACTTCAGACTAACTAGCCTGACGGCAAGTCCTCTTAAGCTACACATGCGGTTCTCCATCTCACCAGATCTGTCAAAATGGGAAATACCGACAATTGGGGTATTTTAGTACGTCATGTTGAATCCGACTGCGCTGACTTGAACAATATTGGACGAACAACAAGGAAACAGAAACAGCGTCCATTGTGCTTGTTACTCTGTTCTTCGTCAAAATTTGTCCAAGTTAGCGTTGTCCGATTCAACATTTCGAAATGTCACCACGTACCAAACAAGCAATTTTGACACCTTCGGCAGGCTACCGCCACTGCTGAACCACCGTGACATCTAATCCTGTAGTCATCTATAATAACTTCACAGTTGACCGCTTGCTGCCATCTATGCTAGGTACGACAGTGGTGAAGCAATACAGCATTCCGCTTCTTGTCAAACGCGACCCTTGAAAGCGGAGACCACGCACAGAGGAACGGGAGCAGAAGCGGCGCCAGAGCCACTGATCGGTCTTAATTGCGATGACCCGCACGTGTCCTAAATCAAGGCGCCCTCATTAATGAGGTCTTATTCCGCCCGCAGCCTGCAACACACCTCGCCCACGCCGGTGAAGTCACTGTGTGCAGGTGAACATGCGCAACGCCTTCTCCGTTCCCACGTCACAGTCGCACATCAATGACATTGTCTTTGCGGTACAGTGTGACATCACAGTCGAGCACCCCAGTGCGTTAAACGATGTACCTACGACCTCGTTTTCCCGAGTCATTACGCTCCGTCGATTAACCGCATTGCTGTTGGCTTTCGCTGCGTCATTAAAAAGCAGGTGGCGTCTCTGATCCGTTCACTGAGCGAACGTCGTCGTTGCTCGCATCGGATGCTGTGTGAATGACGAAAGATGGGCGAAGAAGAATGCTCCGACGATGAAAAGAAAGAAGTATGCTTACAAAATCGCAGAAACGCGGCCTGTAACGCGAACAGCTACATGAACGTAAGGAGAGCTACAAGGAACATTCCTCATTATTTTACAAAATCATTCGCCTTATTAATAATACAAATTAACGTAATTTATTGTCAATAAAAACTAAGCACGCCACGATTCTAAGCCCCTCCCCCTCTCACGCTCTTCATAGTTTGGTGCCTTTATGCGAGAAAAGCAAAAATTGAGTGCTGGATCTGAACACGATTCACTGCTTAGCACGTTCACTTAGCTAGCTCTTGGTTCCCTAATTTAGAAAACGACCATACCATACCATACCATACCATGCCATACCATACCACACCGTCCCATACCATACCATATTATACCATACCATACAATATCAAATATCGCACCATACTGAACCAACCAGTGGCTGTTCTCTAATTTTTCCGCATGAAAAGTCTTTCCAATTCAGCCCCTGATGAGCTGACGTGAACACTACCTCCTATCAGGCTGCCTGGTTTTCGACAAGCTAACAACCGCAGCCATTAACACATGACACATGTATACTCTGTGGCGCATGCCAGTACGGCAAACACCCTGAAGGTATTAGCTGCAACGTATTAACTGCTTCGTTGATTGTTTCCCAAAAAAAGTAAAACGTCTACTATTTCGAGCCTCGTAACTTATCTTCATTGTCGAAAAAGGAAGAACTTTCCAAACAGTCATCCGCGGAACTCTGTTAATATAATTTATTTCTACAATTTATTTTTTTGTGTGCCTTGCTTATGATTATAAACACAATATATATATATATATATATATATATATATATATATATATATATATATATATATATATATATATATATATATATATATATATAAGCGTCTGATCATAATTGTGCTTCTTATACAGTCTCAGCCAATCTTTTCTCAGCGTCTAACCTGCAAGTCAGCCACAAGTAACGAAACAAATACATACAGCAAACACTGAGCACCTCCCCACCACTTCGCTCTACGACGTTCCGATAATACAACACACAGTGAACAACAACTGCCTCACAAACAGCGCCACCACTTCGAAAGCAGCCCCTCAAGAGAGCAAGGCTCCCCAACAAACATGCTGGAAAACAGGGACACCGCCGACAGCGCGTACATCCGGGTAAGTGCGCCATCGGGTAAGCAGCTTTGCTCGCCCCCGATTCCCCTCGCTCAAATCTACCTGAGCATCCGCATCAAGAGCAGTACCCCGCGTTTCAGAACCGCCCAATTCGTCAGCACCACGCTCATGAATGGAGGGCGGGGGCGGACGCTTTAAAAAATAAATAAAAATAAAGAGACCAAAAGCGCCCAATTCAGAAGCGCCTTCGGGCCCGACAAAGCCCACGGAACTAACACAGAGGGGCGAGTGACTTATCGGCACCAAAGTCGCTGAAGGAAACGGCAGAGAAAGAAAAGAATATAAAGGTCGCCCAGAGCCTAAAGGCACACGAAGGAAAAAACAACCGCTAAGGCATCGCGAGAACATACGCGCAGCTTGTCGATAACACCTGGCCCTCTGTTCTGCGGCGTTTAAAAGAGGAAAAAAAAAAGAAAAAAAGAAAGAACGCGAAAGGGAAAGAGACAAGGGATCCCAGCCGTCCCCATTGGGAACGTTCGAAAGGGCGGGACGATCCAGCGGACAAAATCTAGTCTGTTCGGCGCCTCTGGCGAAGGAACGCATTGATCTTAAGTGGGCTGCTCCAATGCTGCGTCTTTTCGGGAGAGAGAGAGGGGGGGGGGGGGTAGTTGGATAGAAAAGAAAAAAAAAGCGAACGCGCGCTTTCGTGCTTTCGTTGCATAATCTTGGAGCCGCGATCGAAGGAGATTCCCGATCACGAAATAAGGCACGTCTCCGAGTTTCAAAACACGGCTGCATATTTGTAGCTGCCGTTCGTCCCTGACTTTTTTCTTTTCAGTTGCGCCTTATTTGTTTACGTGTTTGTTTATCTCGCTGAAGATTCCAGGCAAGTGTATTAACTTCATCTTGGCTCGGGGCAGAATTTAAGACCGTCGGCACGAAGAGCGAGACGAGTCCAGAAAATAAATTTTCGAACTTTGTTGGAGAAAAGCGCGAAGTGGGCATTGCATTTCTGCGCAAAGCTTTCAATTAAGCCTCGATGCTTTTCATAATAGCCCTGCCAGAGCGAAACGCTCCAGGCGTTATCAACCAAGGCGTCTTTATAATAGTAAAATGCACCCAACTAATCTATAATAGAAACGAGTCAATGGTGAAGGCGACAACGATGAATGCTCGCTATAGAAGAGAACGAAAAGACTGCGAACAATTTCCTGCTAGAACCTCACCGACTGCCATGCTAAGGGTTACAAAATTTTATTTCCTCCCAATTATTACATTTTGACTTGATAATTCCGTTCCATGCAGTTGCTCTCTTTATTATTATTATTATTATTATTATTATTATTATTATTATTATTATTATTATTATTATTATTATTATTATTATTATTATTATTTTTAATTTTGAAGTCAAAACTTTCATCCATTTTCTGTTCATGAGGAAGAATCCTCCGGTGTTGCTTTCCCACGTGCTTTTCATTTTAATTACCTGAATACAGGTGAATAGTCACCCGATTCTTGACCGATCCCCCAGTGTTGGTATGTGCCATCTTTTGATAGGCTAACAACAACAACAACAATGGCCCTCCATAGTTCATCTCTTAATTTCTCTCCACATAAGCGTTTCATCTATTAAAA
This sequence comes from Amblyomma americanum, assembly GCF_052857255.1. NCBI lineage: Eukaryota > Metazoa > Arthropoda > Arachnida > Ixodida > Ixodidae > Amblyomma > Amblyomma americanum. Next base: position 23,827,676 of record NC_135498.1, read on the forward strand.
CGCAATGAAATACATATAACATTGCACACAAGCGGCCTAACCAGTCGATTTGACAACTTGAAGGAAACGGCGCGAAATAGAGAAATCTCAAGGACAGAATGATCATAGGATAACTCCTGTTCGTATATTTTGAGCCGTTTCCTTCGAGATGCACCGAACCGCCGCGTTAGTTGAGTAGATTTAGGTTTCGTCGTTTACTCGTTTAAATAAGCTAGCGATACTAGCTAAACTGCCTGTATAGCGCTGGAACGAAGATAAGCCTCGGCCGATTACAGAACAGCACGATATGAAGGGGCGAAATTGCTGTGCATATAGCGCACGAAATCTCATATGCAGGGCTCTTCGAATATTCAAAGGACGTTCTCTGCCGCACCGAGAGTCTGAGATACTGACGTCACAGGTGCACTTTACAAATTTCTACCGCAGAGGAATCCCATTACCTGAGGCGTTTTCGTAATTTCAGGAAACTTTTTGTAAACCAGAATCAATCAATAAAAAACGAAAAATAAACATCCTCATTACTTCTCCCAAATATCACAAAGCTATCCCACGTAGAAATTTTATTTGTGTGTGTGTGTGTGTGGCGACAAAATGTCAATGCCATCATCTATGCCAGCAAGTCGTTATTTTAGCCGGAATAGCCACTTATATGATGATAAGCTCAGTAACGGCAAGTAAATACATTGTCCTCTGAGAGAATCAATAGTTGAAAAAAAAAAAAACGCTCACACAGCACAGCTGCCACAGAGAAAGTGCGCTTATTCTTCGAACTTCATGCGAGGCGAGAAGTTAAAAATTTAACTTCCTTACGCGTTTTTGTGTGACGCTTTCGACAATTTTACTCCAATCAAAGACGTCACTTCATGTGTGTGTGTATATATATATATATATATATATATATATATATATATATATATATATATATATATATATATATATATATATATATATATATATATATATATATATATATATATATATATATATATATATATATATATATATATATACATCCTTTCGCCGCTAAAAAGCAGGTGGCACCACCAGGCTGCATCATGGACTCTGAAGAGTGCGACCGTGTGTCGTTGCCCGGCCTAGTCGACGAGAACTGTTGCTACGAAGGTTGCATGAGGCGCCTTCCGCGAAAGAAGAGGAAATGTCAGAAAACGCACGAGGGGCGAAAAGCCAGCTGAATGAGTGCTTCGCGCCGCAGTACGCAGGAAGGCAGGCTCTTCACTGCGCCCTGCGAATAGGGGCTCGACCTCTCTAACGATGGATTCAATGTCAGCTCGCCACGGTGCAGTCTGAATGTCAACCGCTGACACGCTACGGTGAACAGTGAAAAAGAGCGAGGTCACACGTCGGAGCGACGTCGACCGAGCGCGTAGGAAAGGTGAGACCAGGACTTTCGCTCTTCAGAACGCACTACTCATCAACTTTAAGGAGGTGCTGTAGTGCAGCCAGATGCACCGTTAAGGGGTGCAGGGGGATGCCCCAAGGCATGCAGTTACTGTGTGGCTTTGCTAGAATTTCACACCCTAGATGGACGGAAGCAGACTCCACTTCGCACCCGGAAGTAATTAGCATAAAACAGCCTGTAGCGCAGAAATAGTTAGTCACTGTCAACCGTCGCGCGCTTAGCTCCATCACCGTCGTTTTTCTCACAGTCAAGTCGGAGAATTTTCTCTGACCTTCCACAAGCACCGCACGACCTGCCAAATACGTTGATCACATCTTTAATTCAGCACCTACAGGCTGCTATGGGGCACCTCATCAGCCCGTCCTGGTATATGTCCAAAGACTGGGCAACCAATCAAGGTTTAACGGCACAAACAAATGGACGCGGGTTTTATTTTAAGAGATTGACGTTTCAATTCCTGCCTCAAACTCCGACGCGTGGTTCTCTGTTTTCCCTCTGATTTTGTTTCGATGAGCCGTCGTGAGAACGGGCTGAAAGATGGTGAACTGTAATTGGTAGAATCTTGTTTGAAACGGAACCCCTCTCTAACCGGATGCATCATTTATATAGGTGCCTTGCATTCGTTCCTTAAGAGTACCTTACCGCTCCATCGCAGTCCAAAGCACAACCGTGCAGCATACTAGTTAACTACAGAAAAAAAATTTACGCAAATGTCACTGTAATAAACACGACTGTTTATTGCACAGGCGCCACTCTTTGATGTTAAAAACTGCTTACATGCAGTCAAAACGTGTTCCCGGTAAAATGCGTTAGCTCATCTCGGACGCGTTGTCCGGCTTTCCCTTAAAATAAAAAAAAGGAACTCGTGAGACCTTAACGCATCGCTGTCAACGACTGCGAAACTCTATTGGGGTGGGTGAATTTAGATTCTTAGAAAGACAGCGCTGCCACAAAACGGGCAAGGACAACAAGTGGAACCCGCCGCGGTGGCTCAGTGGTTAGGGCGCTCGGCTACTGATCCGGAGTTCGCGGGTTCGAACCCGACCGCGGCGGCCGCGTTTCGATGGAGGCGAAACGCTAAGGCGCCCGTGTGTTGTGCAATGTCAGTGCACGTTAAAGATCCCCAGGTGGTCGAAATTATACCGGAGCCCTCCACTACGGCACCTCTTTCTTCCTTTCTTCTTTCACTCCCTCCTTTATCCCTTCCCTTACGGCGCGGTTCGGGTGTCTGCCTAGATATGTGAATCAGATACTGCGCCATTTCTTTTCCCTAAAAACCAATTATTATTATTATTAAGAAGCGGGCAGTACTGCGCTGATCAGCGCACTCGTGCCCACATCTTGACCTTGTGCGTCATCCGCCAGCGCTGCCTTTCTAAGAATGATAAATGCCTTTAGTGAAGTGAATTAAGAACGTTTTCTTATTTTCCCAACGATGCAAGCATCGTTGAAAGGCCTTAATAGAAAACATTCTATACGTGCAGCTTTTCCTACATGCTTGAAAAGAGTGAAACAGGGGTGTTCCATTCACTCACTTTCTTGTCAAATGTTTTTAAGTATGCAGGAAAATATTTTCTTTAGTTCAACAACCAGTACAAGCTCACAAATTTTGAGTACCAAGGCAGCAGCATGTGTTTACACGAATAATGCTAACAGAAAGCTAGGCGACAGAATGCTTCTGAAATGTACACATTTCATGCATCAAAGACGGAAATTGCACTTCACTTGCATTTCAAGGCGATGTTGCAGCACACCTCCAACAGTTTTAGATTGTTTCTAACAGCTCTTTCCTGTAATGCAAGCTCCTTACTCTAGCCCCTTATGACATTGATAGAAAAGTCGATTTGCTACAATATTTTATGACCCTTTCAATTAATCGCATCACATGGCGACAGCGAAAGTTTCTGGAATAATTTGAGTTAACGATCAGATTGCGTTCCGCGCTTTAACATTATCATAAAAACTTGCGTGCACGGGGTGTATGGCTAACTTGGCGACTTCAAAGAATGACCCGCTCATAAAATGTCCGAAACTACCGAGAAAAAACTTGTCATTTTGCATTTTGTTTTTTTTTAGGGAGGGGCTGGTGTCAACGTGCGGATAACGTTTACGACGCAGTAAACGCAGGGAACTCTAACCAAGGTTACAAACCGACCGTAACAAAGAGCCGCGCAGTGCGAAATTTTATGCAAACGATCGGGACGGAGTGGAGAACTTAAACGTTTTGTTGAAATAAACGGACTGCATAAAACCCACGGAGTTGCTCTGTAAGACCCTCAAGAAGCAATGAATACGTTTTCGCTTTGCGCAGCACAAGAAAGATCGGCTTTTGTGTACACTACACGGGGTTCTTTTTTAGTATCTTGCACTGCAATAAAATAAGAAAGTATCTTTTTTTTTGTATTTCACTGTAGCTGCCTTTTACATAACAAGGTGTCGTAAAAAAGGCATAACTTTGCATGTTCCATTCTGAAGCCATCTTTCTGTTACATGTTCTGCTCACCTCAGAGCAAAATATACGTAGATAGAACTGAACGCGAGCGTAAAATTCATGATCGTCACTGAGTGTCATGACCGTCAAATACAAATGAACCTCTGTTTAGGCTTTCGCCGAAATAATGAAAATACTTAGTTTAGCTTGAAGAGCCGCTGCATCTCATTTTGAAAATCCCACGACATTTAAGGATTCAAATCTATAGCCTGTGCGTAAAGCATTCAAAGTTTTTTGCGCCAGCATTTAAAATGACAACGTAATCGACGATGAAATTTCAGGTTTCTCCTCACAGCACCAAAGGAGTGCGAAGAAGCTCGATGATGCCGGCACGGACGGGGATTTCAAACTTCTGCTGCCTTCGCCCACAGCTAGTCGTGCATCGTCGGATGCCCTACAACATCGCTCCGCAGGCGCTGCTTTCGATGGCGTTCGTTCTTTTCCTTCCAAGAAAGCGTTTATGAGCTGTAAATGTACCGCCCCCGTAAGCCGTAGATGACGTCGTCATGCCCCCCCCCCCCCCCTCCCTTGCGGTGCGCTGCGCAGAAGCATTAGCGCCACTGCAGTTTCAATCGGCGATTACACCACGATTTCTAATGATAGTCCAAAAAGACTTGGAATCCTTTACCTGCAAGTTCTACACATTCGACGCCTTTAAGCTCGTCTAATTCTAAAACCTCTTCAGTTGCTGTTTAAGTACGAAATAACATGCCCTCAAAGCATTGTGTGTTGAAGAGACGCGTCCACTGGACAGTATATTTTAGCGTTCGTGCGAATGAATCAAAGCTGGAGTGTTCGCACGACATTAGTTAAGCACGTCGCAGGCATTTTGGGAATCGGTAATTATTGCGCAATTTCCGAGATTACGGCGCCGCGTAAAGAGATGAACGCGTCCTCACGACGCGAACATCGACACTCTTTCCAAATTGCCCTGCCTTCTAATGAAGCAATTAATCAATGGCGCTTGCACCGGTTTCTAAGACAGCGCGCGTGCGTGCGATCTCCAACTCCTCCTAGACGCGCTAGCCGGTGGGCCACGTGCAGGGTTAGAAGCGTTTTTAATTTAAGCGTTAACAAATGCTCACCATTACCGACAAAAAAAAAACCGCGATAGGCTAATGAAACAGCGTATTATAATTTGCAGGAGTATGCAATTGTGAAAATGACGGACACTTGGTAAATATCGCAGTGTTAGACAGGACTGTCTTGAAAAAAAGAAAAACAGCTGCCACAGCAAAACTACCTACCTCGTTGCTTCTCCATTCCCCAAAATTTCTTTGAAGTTCTCCGAAGAACCTACAAGAACTGTATTTCCGAAAATTAAAAAAAAAGCGATGAATAAGGTCGCATAGAATATGGTTTATGGCGGGCTCAAAATACAGTTTTAAGCGCGGCTGAAGCTCATTTAATCTTCCGTACCACTCGGCCAACGCTGCCTTCTGCAAAGCGCGCTTTCCTGTACGACATAATTGTTGGGCAAGAAAGCCCCACTTCCCGAACGCGACGGCCTCCCGACATCGGCAGGTGTTGTGTCAGGGAACGAAAGCATTGGTTAACGCGTGAAAATATTAACAAACACGCAACCGTGGCTGTATTTAGCGCAAACTACTTCGTCCTGTCTCTCCACTGCGGCTCGCAAAGACGTTACAAAAATAATGCGCCAGAGGGTACTAGGCTGAGATTCTGCGTATTTTTACTGGCAAGAACCCGGTGATCCATCATCGGCTTTTACAACACAGACGCCGCCTCGTTGAAAACGAACGCGCGCTCCGGGTTTTCTTTCTTTTTTTCGATCGCCACCAACGAAGCGTCGAAATATATCACGCGCAGAGAGCCGCAGCCCGCGAGCCGCCACGCAGCAATAAAAAACAGGCAATAGCACACAATGCAAAGGCCGAGCTGCTGCGTGGAGTGCGTCGTTCGCTGGGCGCGAGATGCGGTGGCAGCGGCGAATGCCAACAGCCGCCGACGCGCACCTGTCAGGGGAACAAGGGAGTGAGCGCAGCCTTGCGCGCAATTCTGGCGGCGCTCCAAGCGCCGAACAAGAAAAAAAAGGGCAGAGGTGCCGAATGAAGACCTCTGCACGCACCGCGATAGCCGCCTCGGGCAGAGCGAGCGTACAGTAGCGACCGAGGAGTGAGAAGTTGGGGGGGGGGGGGGGGGGGGAAGGGGGGGCGGGCTACCTTCTTCCGCTAACATTCCTGGGTCGCACGTCGTCGTAATTAAGCTTCTCCCATTTTTTTCTCCGCCCCTGCTACAAGATGCGGCGCTGTCACTGGAGGAGGTACGGAAGAAGGAGCCGACGAGACGGGAGGAATCCCGCGTGGTGTCCCGGACTTTGCGCCGTTGCTGGGAGCGCGAGAGCGCAGGCGTAAGCGCACACACGAACATACATACACACGCTGGGAAACAGTCGAGCTGCGTTGGCCGCTGCTGATGAGGAGGAAAGAAGACCAGGACCCCTGCGCGCGCTGGGCGCTGGCAGCGAGTCCCCCCCAGAAATCAATACCTCGGCCGCCTGTTTCGCACGTATACGGGCAGGTATAAAAGCCCAGGAGAAGCAGCACGACCAAGAGAAAAGCTCGGATGCGATTCCGCAAAGGGGTGCCGTCGGCTGACGCGCGCCAGCTGCATGCAGCGAGCGACTGTTTGACGTTTGTGCAGAGAGAAACTTGAGATTAAAGCTGCGCACGATTTGACATTTGGGATCACGTTTCTTTGCGGAATGTTGCTAGCCGAAACGTCTCCGAGTGTCCACGCCCCTCTCGTTGTTCGCGCGCTGTTTACAAGCTGCGTATGCTCGCGAGAGCCTTGTTGTTGGGTGCCTACCGCATCTGCGAAGCACGCGCCCCTCAATGCACGAGTGTTTCTCTACCGTTCCCGTCCGGCCTACGCTTGCAAAGCCGATCGCCTCTGGGCTGTCTGTCCGCGCGAAACGCCTTCATCAATTGTGCACCGTCCGCGCCCCGCTCCATTCTTACCCTGTGGTCAGTCTTAAGGACAAGTGCAACGTTAGCCGGGGAAACCCTGGTGCGTGTATGTTTCGAAACAGGCAGACGTTTAGCTCGGGGAAAGAGAGCCAGGAGTGACCGGCTGTACACCGTTTACGACGCGCGCGCCCTGTGCACGCCAAGAGCGGTAAGGCTAAATGCCCAACGGCCTCGGCCTTTGCGCAGACCCGCCAGAAAAGGACAGCAGAAGCAAAAGCAGCAGCGACGGCAGTTCAAAAGGAGTAGCGAGCGTGCGAAAGCATCGGCGGCGGGTTCGAGTCGCCGGAGCTTCATCTCTCACCGTGTCGCGAAGACGTTGCCACGGCGACCGGTTCAGCCGCTCGCCGGTCCGGTGTGGCGCGGTGCAGTGTCGCACGGCCAGAGAAGCGAGCTGACAGGCGGCGGGCCGCGCTACCGCTCACGCGGAGGGGGACGCATCGCCAGCCCAGCACGGCGTCGTCGTTGCTTCGCCCGCCATTCCCGCTGTTGCGCGGCGCGAGACGTCGAAAGAAACGGCTGGGCCCGGAGCGCCGCCGGCTTCGACACGAGCGACATCTGGAGGCGCCCGCGTCAGGCCCCGTCGCTCGAGCCTGGGGCGCGAACCCGCGAGGGGGCGTCAGGCGTCTGGCCGCGCTTAAGCGGCGTGCCGGCGCGACGCGACACGCAGCGCGCGCGTTTAGCACTATCTTTATCCATGGCGGTTGTGAAAGCCGGGTCTGATATTCGCTTAGCTCCTGGTGCCACGAAGTTGTTCGAAGCCGGCAGATGAGGACGCCTCCTACGTGCCATAAGTATCCATGAGCTGCCGCGGCGCCCTGCAACTTCAGAACGGTTCTAAGAAATTTGATTTGCTGCCAAGCGTGACGAAACAATCTGCGAGGATTATGATTTTGCAAGAATTAAAGTGCGAGCGAGTCACGAACTGTCATTAGGTGCAAGATGCTTTGAGAATTTGGGCCCCGATTTGCTGGCAGAAATTGCAGTCTCCGCTTAAAAGGCAAGGAATTGTGAGGTCAATCATACACTGTAAACCACTTCAATTTCATGAGGCCCTAATTGTCGTGTTTTTTTGCCAATTGCATACAGCAAATATATATATATGTTACGAACACAGGTTGCGTTGGCCACACACACACACACACACACACACACACACACACACACACACACACACACGTCCAGTGAATAACCTAGGCAATATGCTAGCATAATTTTGGAAAAAAAACACTTGAGCTTAGTACATTGTTCTTTTCAGGAACTAGATACATGTGGAAAAAAGCGGCAGTAACTCATCCCCATCGGCGGGCTCTCTTTCCGAATAGAATATGCCATTGCTTCTTGTCAAGGCAGTCTCAACTGCTTACAACTGGGTGCTGCAAAGCATGCTTTTAAAAAGCAATCTTCTAAACCCGTAGCTTGAGTTTCCATCCGTTCGTTTTCAGTTTCTTTGCTCTTTTATTCTCCGGCCTCTCTCCGCTCCTTGAAATATCTGAAACCCAGTGAAAGCCATTATAGGTTTTGATGACTTTTGTGAGGAAGGTTCTGATGAAAAGGGACGCTAGGTCGATGGCTGACGCCACAGAATCAAGCATGTATTCGAGCTACTTCAAAAATCTCCTTTTGAGAAACAAGAGCCATGTGTGTGTTTTCATTTCGTCTGCTGCAGAGTTCCTAATAAGGTAGGTTCCGCAGCAGTGGAACACCACGTAGCATGAGCCATGTAAATTAAGTTCCTGCCATGCCTGCTTTGCAAAATTTAGTGCTAAAAAAAATACTTAAACTGCGAGTTTAGCCCATTTCACAAAACGTGCTCACAAAAAGTAAGCTTGATTACAGTATGCATCCTTACTACTTGTGTGTGCTTTACTTTACTACTTTTACTACTTGTGCATGCATTTTTCTTTTCATTTCTCAAGAAAATGGAAAAGAACCAACAATTAAGATTGAGCTCAGCTCGTTGAAAAGCAAGGACATCAAAACAGGAACAGGACTGCTATAAACGACTTTTATTTGCTAGTACAAAATACTCTTCCAAGCAGTTTTTTCTCACCACTAACACACTCCAGTGTTAGATACAAACAACAAATTCGGAGAACCATTCACACTGAATAGTGAAGTTGTGACCGCTGCATATGAGTATTAGGCTCCACAAAAACCACGCGCGAAAAACTGGAAACCACAACACATGCAAAAGTAAAACACAGGAATAACACAGCGGGAGACACAATGATGAATAACAATATCAGCCTACAGCCATTCATTGTTCAGCAGGTCTTACAAAAACGGTTGCGCAAAAAGGATCAAACAACAGATCGACAATAATGAGCATGACAGCTGGTCTGGTGTAAGAAAAGTGTAAGATCTTAGGTTTCGAGCAAAACAGCAAACACTGAAATTCATTTGGCTATATCATTACGACTAACTGGATTTCTAGCACAGGCAATGAACAGAGCATTTCAAATGTGAAAAGTGAAGTGCTGACTGCAGCAAAAAAGCAACAGCAATTCAGCATTCACGTGTTATTCATTGAGGAACAAACCGGGTACTCTAACAAGACTAGACTACTTTAAGAAAAGAAGGGTAGCCAGAGCTACAGAAACTGGCATGTGGACAAACTTGAAAATGCACACAAAACACACATGAAGAAAAAAATTGCAAGCATGAAAAAAAAAACCTCGGTATGGTTTGGCACTTCTAAAATAGACTATAGTCACATTTGACTGTAGTTCTTGATGCACTTTCAGATGATTGCTTGTGTCAAGAAAGTATCAAAAAACAAGATGACAAACATGGCACTAAAGTAGGAGAAAGATAACAATGCTGCACAGTTTCTGAATATAACAAAGGCGCCACATAAGTCCATGAGCCATAAGATTATTTCTACACGTGCACAGCCTTTCTCACATGCATAAGCAGCATTAGGATCTGAGACAACAGGGCCAACTAAGTGCATGCTTTGCACTTGCTGAAGTGCTCTCTCATCTGAGGCACTACCATTAGAATAAACAAAGGACAATACTAAACCTGCGGATAAGCGGGACACGAACGGACTTAGTCGCTTCACTGAAATCACTTGCAAAGTGCAACCCCAAAATATCTCCCATAACACACAAGGCAGTGTTCAAACCTGCTCAAAATTATGTGTTTCTACCATGGGACAATCATAACTTGTTTGCAGATTGAAGTCAATGTTCTAACTTGTTCACTATTAATGTGGTGCTCAGCAAAGAACATAGAGAATGACAAGAATGAAGAGATTGTAAAGAGTAAATCAATGTCACAAGCATTCCTCTTCTTTGCTATTTGTACATCTTTTAAACAGAAGAAATCATCAATGTAAGCACTTAAAGCTAGACATAGCATGTGAAAGGATGCTGTGAAGTTTGACAGCTCAATACCCTCAGTGGCCCGGAGTACAGAAAAGTTAAAATAATTGTGAACAATGCTCAAAGCAAGTGTAAATTGCTAGATGCAAGCCAATACGACTGGCTTTCTCATAAGAAGACTCAAGATATTTATGAAATCTCGGCATTAAAAATTATTTTAAAAAAGCATGGGAAAGGTACCACTTGTACAAAATCAAGAGCTCTAGGAGGGAAATCAAGATTTTAGACAGCAAAGGCTAGGACTAAAAAATCTTACTCACCTCGACAAGCAGTCTGCAATAACAATTGCAAAAGCGAAAAACTGTGAGGTGAAACTGCATCTCAAGCAAAGAGCTTTGACTAGATACGCAGATGGCAGTAGCAGCAACTCAGTTGAGCCGGAAGTTGTACACAAACGCAACAATACAAAGTTGATAAGACATGGCACAAAATAAGGCAAGCAAAAAACTGCCGAAACATTGATTCAAAAAAATTCTACCAGGATACTGACACTGAGCGCAACTGCTTCATAAATGGCATTACCAAATTGAGCCTTGGGAAAGAACATGTGCTGTATTCAACCAGTGAGCACAGAAAAGTTACAGAGTCATGAGATACCGGGTGACTGATTATTAGAATGGTGCCTATAAGGAGACTATGCTTACCACAGCGATTCATTAAATAAAACAAGGCGAAAAATAGTCGAGTGAAGATCAGAAAAAGATGACCTTGTCCAGATTAACAAGTACAGCGCATGGTAAAAGCCAAAAGGAGCAAAAAATGCTAAAGCACACACAGGTCACCATGTGAAATAATGTGCACCATAGTCGCCCCCTAGTGTAACTTATAAACCTAAGATTAAGAGCCACAAATTCATAATAGCGCTGCATCACACTATTACACCAACCATCACTCTTGAGGACCTCTGAAGGCACATGTAGAAAAGTGGGCCTCTAGCACATCTTTGTCACACACCAACCCACCTATTTCAATGACTATTAAACCATACGGCACATTAAGAAAAAAATTATTAAGCTTTATGAAACTTCAAAAAAAAAAACACTATCAAAAATTTCAAGACGACCCCATAATGATGCATCAGTGCTTTTACGAGACTTAAACAGAACTCGCATGCTTTCTGCTTGTATATTATTTATGAAAAATGTCTAGGACGCAGTGATGCATTTATTCTTAGCAAGCTGCTGCACTACTAATGAAATAACATGCTTCATGACCGCAGACCACATTTGCAAACAACTTAAGGATTCAGCCGACAATTAAGCCTTGAATTGCAAAAAACGCCCAGCAACATAAACAAGGCAGATGAAACCTTTGTATCTAACATTGCTGCACTGATGCGGCCCCATCACAGAAAGTGTTAAAAGATGATGTCCTCAAGGGTCCACAAAAGAGACCATAATGTAGCGCGTTCCCTTTGTAACTGGCAGGCCTTCATGGTAGTGAGTCAGGCGACCAGGGTGCATCAAGGTCCAGCCACGCTTCAAGTCTATAACGCTGCAGTTGTACCTCAAGAAGTGACAGCCACCTCCCTGAAAACAGACGCGAGCAACTGTGAGACTGAACTCCTTTAACATTGGCTACCTTATTACACCTATACCCTTAGGAGGTAGTGACAGCATGAACAAGACAAAGAACAAATAGAGAAGAAAACGTAAATTAAACTATAGCAATATCTCAGCGTGAATAAAAGGCAGGAATATTATAAGCTGTGGTAAAAATTTACCCCCTTCAGTGTTTCACTGAAAAGTGGCAGTAGCAGTGTCATGTTGTTTATCACAACTTATGACAGCATATCGTTTTTTTGGGCAGACAGTCACAGTATGTGTAAAGGCCTGTCAGGCACAACACAAAAACTACAAGCTCAGCTGGCAATCCTAGTGAAAGAGAATTGTTAGAGATGGAAAAAAAAAATTAAACATGCAAGTTGGTATGTGCTTCCTTTGTGACATTTATATGCTACAGCTTGATTGCCAAGTACAATATAACATGAAAATGACCCAATAACCTGAAACTTCAAGAAGCTCTGCAGAAAACACAAAATTTTATACGATTTTCTGCAAAGAATCAGCAAACAATTTGCACCACTAACTCCAAGATGTGGAATAATAAAAACTGAAGAGAGCTATATGTACAGTGGGTATCTTCTCAAAAGAAAGGAGTTAACAAAGAGCAAGTTGTTAAGTTTCCTGTTCTGAAAGAAGAAAGGTAATACAAAACACCAGGAAGACAGTAACACAATCATATGTTATCAAATAACATTAACCATTCAGGTACTAATATAGCCTCCGCGGTAATACGGGACGTACTACGTCCGCCACTATGAATGAGGGTGGCACTCGTGAACACTTTCAAGGTTTGGTTACACTGCACATAAATACCCCCGAAAGCAGAAGATTAGACATGCGTTGCCGTAGCTCATTTGGTAGATTATCGGATGCGAAATTCGGAGGCCATGGGTTCGGATCCCACCGGCTGCATGTGGATGCTTTATCTTGTGCTTTTAATCTCCCACTGATGAAAACCACAAATTAAAAAATAAGACATCCCCTATGCTTCTTGGTTTCAGTGACAGTGAGTTTTCGTCATTTATGCATGTGATAGTTCTTTAGTTACACCGCTTTTAATTCTGAAGACCTATCGGTCCTACGTACCTCAAACGATTAATTTATGAACACAAGATTTACCCAAACCTGATGTTGAGATATAAATCTATTAATAATAAACCAGACTTCAGGACAAAAACTTACCTCATAGTCAATGCGAGGCCTGTTAAGAGCTATATTGATCGTGTAAGTCGAAGAATCATGGTGAGGACGCAGGAAGTACTGCTCTTCAGGATGGTAACGCACAACAAAGTTCATAATAGCCTTTGGAGGCTGAAATAAATAAATAACAGAAACATGTACAGAAAACTGCAAGTACACTTAGCTAGGTGACCAAGCAAACCATTTGCACTACGCTTCAACTAAATGTTACAAGAAACTCAGTATAATGTAAAATTTAGGAAACAGAAAATTTCTGTTAAAAGAGCAATCTGGAAAACTGTTCGATTGCATTTATGCCTTGTGCTTGAATTTCAAACTTGTAATAATGGTAATGGATCGAAACAAAATATAATGTCCCTGAAAAAGACAAACAGCATAGAATTGACATTTTGAAGGATATTGGTTTTATTTTCAGTTGTGAACAAGGAAGATGTATGGGCTCTGAAAAGACAATGCAATCATTTTTTCTCCTTGGTCAGTGAATGTATTTCTCCATTTCCATTATGATATTTGACCAGAAGAAACTTGGCCAAACTCTTCACTAAGAACAACTCACATCATGAAAGTAGCCCAGAAACACTTTTTCCTGCACCGGCCGGATGTACTCTCTTAGGAAAAAAAGCCAGTGTTGCTCCAGACCAACTTGATTCATGTGAATGTCTCGAGTTGGGACATTTTCATATCCACCAGCAAGTCGCTCATCCTAAAAAAAACATACCAGAGGACATGGCGTGGAGAAAAAATTATGAACTTGAAGAGCTATGCATGAACAAAAGACATGTAAAAGTTTTTAATTAGTGCAAACATCCAATAAACTGAAAAAAAAAAAGCCCAAAACAATGAAAATGTTCTAGATTCGCAATTCATTTTAGGAATAACATAAAACAGACTGAATGCTTACGGCACCAGGTGAGGCATCAGAACACATTGTTTTTTTTATATCTTTGATATATTCCACGGGCCACGCTGAGCAAGTGCTGCACTGCTTATTTAGATGCACCTACAAATTTGTACGGCATTTATATTCCTGCTATCTGCATCAATGGACGCAGCTTAAAGGAGTATAGACACCTAATTTCCGTGGCATGTTTCCTTTTCTGCAATGATGTGGAAGACATTGCTGTATATGAATCGCCTCATGGTATCCGCCTATGACAACTAAATAATGTATAATCGAATTTTTCTGTCACACTTTTTCAGGTTCGGTTTTAACAGCTGAATAATGGCTGTAATGTCAATGTGTGCTTATAGGTCATGTCAGGCATGAAAAAACTGCCATATAACCGCTGCTTTTTCATTCGTTGTCATTCTGTCTCTTGATGAAGGCTGGCTTCTACATTGTAGTGAATTAATACGATGAAGCAGCGAATATATTGCAGTTTTTCATGCCTCACATGACCTATAAGCACGTGCTTATGTCACAGTCATCGTTCGGCCGTTGAAATCAAAACTGAAACAGCACGAGGAAGAAATTCAATTCTAAATTATTTAGCAGTCGTTAGAGAACACCACATGGTAATCCATGTATAATAAATGCCTTACGTTGCTTATCATTACAAAGAAGAAAACAAGCATCCAAATGTTATGTGTCTATACTCCTTTAAGTGATTTCTTTCTAATCATGCCAGCTTTCTGGTTCACATTTAAATAAAACTTAACGTTTGCATGAGAAAGTAGCATCATGGCTAAGGCTACCTGAGGAATTGGATGGACAACAGGCTTATGTCAGACGACCCACTCACATGCAATAATTGCTACAATACCTTGCAACCTCTTTTTGGCATGACTTCATTACGTGCGGTCCTGCAACACGTGTATGCTGGAAAAGTTCATCAATTTCTTTCAAATCAATCAGTGACGAATTTGGCTGATATGCATTTAAACAGGTGTTTTATATGCAGAAAAAAACAGGTACATAGGTGAGCATATTGCTTTTTTAGTGCTTTCTGAGTAGATATTAACGTTTCCGGGGTGCACATCAAGCCAAAAAGCATTCTGCCCTAGCACCCTGATCATGATAAGAACAGGATGTGCCAGAGAACAGTCAATGATGATCGTCCCCAAGCTTAATATTACGTACACGTCATGCACAGTGCTCTCACGATTGCAAGTAGACCCCCCCATATCACAAGTCACAAATAAAAAAAAAGAAGGGCATGCCCATGGGCACATTCCAAAAAGAAAAACTTAGAGGTCTCTTAAGCCTCGCCTTTATGAGAAGAATGCGATAGCGTCATCAGGCCGCCACCGCTTATCAGCAGCTGATCGGCCGCTGCGCACCGGGAGGTGGAGGGGCGGTTCTGCGTGTTGACGGAGCAGCTGCTCAAGGCCAGCATACAGAGCTAGGAGACGGAGCTGTGGCAGCCTGGTAACGCGGACGCCGGCTTTCCTGCCACCTCACGAGTTCCTTAACGCGCTTTCGTTGAAATGTATTAGTCACTGGACTACTCGTCGTCACTAGTGCTGGCATTGTCATCGGTGCTGCGGGGTCACAGCATGTGGCTCTAATGTCGTTGTCCAGCAAAATCTCCCACTTCGCAAACATTCACAGCACACTGTCATCATGCGAAATCCCGCACTTCACAAACCGCACCATGCCATCGCGTGAAACAGCTACAAACTTTGCCTCGCTGCAGCCGACACACCGGTATCACCAGTTCAGAGAAGTCGAACTTGCGGCCCGGCGCGCAGTTGTTCGTTTCATCGGCTTGAATAATGACAGCTATCTTGAATGTAGCCGTGAACGAGTGCCGGACGCTTACCAGACCCAGAGCACAAATGATGACTGACAAAACACTACGTTAAAAACTTGAAACGTGGCCAGCAGTCGTCAAATGCGTCAAACAGAGCCAAAGAGAAACTATGTGTGCTATGCGTGAGCGGCATCGGCTCTTACATCAGCTACAGAAACTCCCCGGAAGCGCTCCCGTTCTAAGCGGCAGTGCCACAGCGACTGAAACAAAGGTCCTTCTATCAACTATCGACACTGCTTTGAACGGCGAGTGTGCAGTTCAAAGTAAAAAAGAAAAATGCATCTGCAAAAGTGTGCACAATAGCCGTACCTACTGGGTACAGCCGTAGAGCAAACAAAATTGCAACCATGCTGTAGCATCCCCGATATCTCATTTGTCTTGCCTTTATTTATGATGCTATGCTCTGGCTTCGATTATAAGTCTGCTCCCATTACGGATCTCCAAATTTTAAAAAATAGGTCGACTCACAATTCTGTATATAAGGTAATTTGCTGGAAAATTCTAAAGTTATTGATGACATCAGGCCCAACCTCACGAAAACACGTATCAAAATGTCAAACCACTGCAGAACCACCCCATAACATTAGGCTATACATCATTCAGCTCATGACACTTGCAAAGCTAGCCTGAAGCTCTTTTATTACATTAAGCACAATGCACTCATTCCCGAAAAATAAATAATATCTGGGAACTAAAAGCCACCAGCAACAAGCAGCTCCTCATGAGCATTAAAATCTGGTGGCATACCTCATTTGTGCCACTTGACCATTTTCCAAAATTCTCCATTATCTGGATCAGATGTTCACAAAAAGTCTCTGTGACGATAGGGAACCAGTAGACATCAGGGCAAGGCTGAAATTAAAAAATTAGGAAGTAAACATCAACTCTAAACAAAAAATTACTATCAGAAAGCAGTGCTTGAATGCTTGAGTGAGCTTAAGGACTTCACCATGTCAATTTGGTGGGCAGGGTCAAGAACCTTGGTGTAGTTCTCATGAATGTAGCGTTGCTCCCAGTCCTGAAAATATACGAAGTCCGCTCTGAGCACATATCATAACCACTACTTAAGTTGAAAAGCACTGGCAAATACAATAGTTAAATATATAAAAGTTACTTTAATGGCCTAATAATAAGACAAAGTAACTAATGTTAAAACAGTTCATAGCAATTAAATTGTGAAAGTCATTTGCCTTTACATCGCCTATTGATAATTTTTCTCTCTTCTATGCGTACAAGAGAGTTTAGGTGAGAAAAATATGTTCTTTGCCAGACAGAAATTATTAAAGAAGTGTGTGTGTGTGTATTGAAATAACAGCAACCAGCTACAATTCAAGAATCCACAATGTTTCAATACTGCGAGTGCATATACAGCTTTCAGTACCAGCCCAAATCAGATTAACTTCATTTTTGGCTGCTGCTTGCCTCTCGATGAAAAAGAGCCTCACTAAAGGCAGATTGGTCATACCTTCTGATTGCTGTAGATCTCGTAGAAGTCTGGGTTCTTCTGCCTGATGTCAAATGTATCACCATTCACCAAATGGCCATACTTGTCCATGTTTGTCATGTACATAAATATTCCCTAGAAGAACAAAAACAAGGCTTTCACCACAAAGGACGACCCATGAAACTTTCCTGGGCACAAATATGCGTGGGTACGTAGTTGCATCAAACGTTACAGCCCCTGATCCTTCTTGCACGTGGCTTCCCCTGCAAATACCCAATCCATGCAGTGAAGCCGCCTTACACCTCCGACCACCATCAGCAGATAAGGCAAGCGCGGACGAGTTTTGAACACACAACGGATGCACGAAACTGCCTGCAGGGTTTCTCGGCGAGAATAAATCGAGAAAAAAAAGTGTTGATGCCCTGTTCAATACAATACAGTAGGTAAACGTTGTTTAGAAAATCACACGCTCTCAAACGGGGGAGTATTCTTAGTAAATTTCTATAACGAATAATTTTGACCACTGAAGATGCATGGAGCACTCAATCGTGAAGATAAACTGCGGCAAGAGAAATGTCGTTAAAAAACACATTTAATACGGCAAGTTTTTTCCGTACTGGGGACAAAGCGGTCGGGTGCTCGCAATAACAAAGTTTTTTGATCGTAATCAACGCAGCCACGAAGTTCCAGCTCAAAATACGGAGATGACATGCGGCGGGTTTGAGGATACTAAGAGACGGAGAAGCCACCTTTGAACTTCGACATAAACTACCAAAGGCATCTTGAAACTACTTATAAATTTTTACCACTCAGCTTTGCTACCCCAGGCGACGGGATATTCTAAGTATAACCAAATTATGAAGCATGAAGCGCAAGCCTTGGTATGATAAACTAATACGATTACAACTGGTATGATTAAACGGCTATGCAGCAAACGCGGACAAGAGGGTCCCCGCCTACCCCGCGGCATGTCTGGGCAAGGCACAAGACGCATTTTTGACGTCTGGGCAAGGCACAAGACGCCAAAAAATGCGCAACGTCTATCGATGGTGCGCATAGTTTCGCTATTCTGACATCGCGAACAAGGACGGTCACTAATTGTATGCTAAGAGGGCGTGGCACTGTGGAAGCTTAAACGCGAACGATTCCCAGACACCACAGCGTGATAAGAACGCGGTGTCGTTGGTACTTCTTGGAATGAAAAGCGCGGATAATGCGCTCCGCTTTGGTTTGGGATGCCCAGCTAGTAAATACCTTCACGCTCGGCGCATATATCCGGTAATCGAGCGCTATATGCATGGATAATAATACTGTACGTCGTTCACTCAAATGAAGCGCAGCAGAAGTTTGACTTAAAACACTGCGCAAGTCTCTTCACTACAAGACACCCGAGATTCTTTCCTTCAATGCTTTTAAATTTTGCCTTAGGGCCTATTTACACGAAACTCTTTCCGTGCACTCTCCCCGCTACAACTTAACAGTAAAGATCCTTCTCGAAATCTACAATCACTGATCAATCGTCAAACAAGGCGTGAAATAAACACTGTTTTACCTCGCGCAACTAAAAGCAGCCGCGAACGACGACGTTGCAATTAAATCGGCGAAATAACAGCAGTACGGCCGGCAAATACAACACAGAAACGGCATTGGCAACTAATTGACTTAACTGATCTGCCCCACTAGTCCGCGAAGAGATTGGCAATAAAACATCGAAAAAAAATGTTAAGACAGAGACAGAGAGAGACAGACAGAGATAGAGACAAAGTACTATTCACCAAGAACGGTTTTGCTTGCTACAAAACGTGCACCCCCTGCGAAAAAAAAAAAACGCGACATATTTTCGCTAATTTCGTTTCGGCGCCCCCGCAAGTTTCTCAACGGCTCGCGACGTTATCAATCGTCCGGGGAATTTTCTCGACATCGCAAATAGAAATTGTCTGCTTAACAGCAAGGTTTGCAGCAGCACTCCACGAATTTCGTAACCGCGGCAGAGCATTAAGCAAGAAACTATGCTAAAACCGCGCGCACCCAAGGGGGACCGTATAGCAGAGGCCGCCGACGCGTGATGGCAGCGACTCGAGCGGCGCGATTCTTGAGCTCCCCATGGCAACATCAAACGCCGCAAAGTGCGCAGTGTTCGTGTCGAGGGAGCTGATGGCCCGAATACTTCAAATTTCTGGCGTCCCTCGCCTCCTTCCATCTTGCTCTCTTTTCTACGACACTTTTTTTTCTTTTTCCGCGCAAAAAAAAAAAACTTATTCGCCGGTAGCAATATTCAGAAATTGCGCCATCGTTTCAAGCCGCGAACGGGCAACGACTTTCAAAATGAAAACCTTTGCCTATATCAAGCGGCTAAGAGCAGCGCAATATTTGTTAACGCTTACTTGCTTGACCGCTTATTTCATCAGCGCATCGGAACTGCGCTTACACGCACCAAAGCGAAGCAATAAAGGTAATACCTGACGTTCCGGTGTCTAGACAGGCGCCACTTTTTTTTTTCGTAGCACTGTCGTACGTCTGTTGGCCAATCCATGTCGTCACTGCTTTTACTTTACTTTAATCATTCCAAGCAGAGCAAATGATTTAACGCTACCGTAGCAACACAAGCATTCGCACTCTTCAGAAAAGACTTGGAAGGCTAGACAGAGCGCCGAGTTTGCGCGATAAAGCTGTGTCCACATTAGACAGGCTTAGCATACCGGGGACGTGCTAGCGAAGACGTATAACGGTTTTCCGTACAACCTGCGCATGCGCAGATCCCGTACGCAGAACCTTCTTTTTTTTCTTTCTCGCAAACCATTTCAGAAAGAAAGAATAACATCGCAGCATCAACCAATCACGCAAGATAAACGGGAGGCAGGAACGCTCCAACAGGCATGCATTTGCAAGCGAACACGGGAAAAGGCTACAAAAAAATGAGGAAAAGAAGGCGGCGATTCTGCAGCCGGCGTCCCGTACCTTCTCGCGCATGTTCTTGCAGAAGGCCATGTCGGGGTCCAGGAGACCGTTGATGAAGGATGGGAATTTCTCGCGCGACTTGACCAGCGACCCATTGATCAGGTACGCCCCGCTCACGAAGGGCACGTTCCATATGCCCCTGTTCAGGGAAAGGGTAGGGAAAGAGAGGGACAAACAGAGAACGAGAGAAAGAGAAAAGAAAGAAGTTGCGTCAAACGAAGTGACAAGCCGAAGCAAAACCAAAAGTGGCGCGACACCGGCTGAATATGTTTCTCCCTGATCGGGAAGACAGAACACAGAAAATAAAAAAATAACAAAAGCAAAACATAGAAAGCGGCTACGCAGACCTGTAAAACTTGACATTTATTTATTAGCTTTTTTTTCTTGCTAGAACGGATGCGCCCTCGGAAGCAGCGAGCGGCGCGCTAATTACGCCTTGTCGAGAGCAAGCCAGTGCAGTGAGCGGAGACGCCACGAGAAATAAAACTAAGAGAATTCGCGGCGCGTCGCTGGACACGAGACCAGTTCACGCGCGATAAAGCAGCGGGTATTCATGCCGCGACACGTGTCAAGACTTAGCACATAGCTATGGCTATCACAACAGTCACGAGAATATTACGGGACGGGTTGGGGAGGGGGTGGCACGAAGGCACTCATTATTTTTTTTCCGTGGCGAAACAACTTAGAGCGCAGGCAGATAGAGCACCAGCTTTCGCTGCCGTGAGGGGGGGGAGGGGGGGTGAAGCAGGAAGACTGCGCAAATAAAACGATTTCAATCAAACAAATCAACGGCAGCATAACGTTTCGAAAACACGAAAGGGAACTTCACAAAACGCCAAACAAACCAGCATGAGGGGGAGGAGAAAAAAGCGAGGAAGGAAACAGGAAAACTGCACCAATAAAACGATTCTGGTGAGACAAATCAACGGCAGCACGGCGTTTCGCAAACACGAAAGGAAACCTTATTGACAAACAGCTAAACAAATCAACAAACACAAAAGAAAACGCGTGCGCAAGCGAGTCAAAGATAGCACTTCCAGAAAAGTAGCAAATGCGAGGCCTGGAACGAACAACCAGAAACGGGGGGCCGTCGAAGCTTAGGCGGGCAGAATCGAGCGATCTGCGCCACGAGTCAGCAATACATCAGGGCAAAACGAAACAAAAAGGAAAACGTAAAAGTAAATGGAGCAGCAGCAGCCGCCGCGGCCGACGCGCGCACCGCTAGCGTACCAGGTCCGGGAGGAGTAACTAATGGCTCGTGCATAGGCGCTTGCCCCCTAGCGATTGAAGCGGCGAGAGGGTCGCTTGCTTCGCGCAAACCTCGCCGCCCCGCGTGTCACTCTTACTTCCCTGCTTATTTGCTTTCTCTGCCTTCTGCCGACCAGCGGCGGCGCCGCGGTAAAAAATGGCGCCTTCGACGTTTTCCAAATGTCTCGCTGCAAACCCTTCCCGCTCGCTCTTGCACGGAAACACAACGTGAGTAAAATCTGCGCCCCCCCCCCCCCCCCCCCCTATAACACCCTCCGCAAGAAAGCGTTTTGGTAACGCTCGCAGCAAAACCGCGCCTCCCTCGCGCGCCAGCGGCCCCGTCGCATCGATGCAGCACGCTCTAATTTCTCTCTCCCAGCACGCGCGGAATTGCGGCAGCCGTCGCCCGATATTCCTCGGCGGTCGTGCCACAGGGCATGGCACAGATTGAGAGTCGTGAGGCGCGAGTGAGTACGTCCCTTATATTTGTAGCCGCTGCCGGCGGCCAAAAAAAGGATCTAAAACAGCGCCTCAATGGCGCTCTTCGTTATTTGTGCTCTTCATAACTGGTCTCACAACTTCCCTTCTACTTCAATTAACGCTAATTAAACTGAAGACGAATCTGGGAAAGCGCGAGACGTGGATATCGCACAACTAAGCATATGTAGACAAACACGGGCAGGGATTATGCTGAAGAGCGTTCTGCCCTACGACAAAGGAACCTCGCGCGCAAATTAAAAAAAAAGAATCAACCTCGGTAGAGAAGTCTGAAACCTCATGACTGCATATCAGCGGAGCGCTTGGTAGCCAAGGGACACGCGAGTAGTCACACAAAGGCTTGCAAGGGCACTACACCAGCGCGTTTCGCTGGGTGTGCACCTAGACCTTGGTGTATGGTGTATGAGTGTACACCAGCGTCTTTCGGTGGCATTCCCCATTGCAAGAGTGCACCAACTGCGCCCCACCCTACAGCTCACAGCGTTCCAAGAGTCCAATACTCAGCACTGGAATCCTCCGAAATAATGCCCAGGCGAACAACGCGTAATCGAAGCCGAAGGACGGGTGACACACACGTGCGACTTTGGCACACAAAAGCGCCGACTTTCAACTTGTTGAAGTTATGCACTGACCGCTGATGAAAATCAGTTGTCCCTTGTGTTCGGGACTGTCCTGTTCACCCAAACATGCAAAACCAATCAAGCCAACATGCCGTTTCCCAAACTGGTCACTGACTAAATTCGCACTTTGCAATGGCCGCTGAAGGATAAGGTATCAATGTTTAGTAGTGGATTTAAGTTTTGTTTTCCTGAACACTCTATGCTCTCGTTCAGAGAACAGAAAGACATCAAATGTCGACAAGTGCCGGACAGACTTGAAGGATACGCACATGCATGTTAACGCCCCATGTTCACCCATGAAAAAGCCATAACATTCAAGTTCAGTTCAAGCAATTAAAATTTCTAGGTACACCTAAGAATCTAACAAGGCTTCCTCCAGCAAAGCGCGCAAAATTTCCGACTGCGAGCCCATTCAGATCACGCAGCAATACGATCGAATCTCACATGATTGCAAGCGCATGCGTACGGACAGCTGCTCCAAGTGTGGCCAGACAAAATGGCCACTGAACCACCGAAAGCTGCATGGGTGATACTAGACCATCCAAGTTTCTCTCTTCTTGAGAAAAGTCAGTTTTATCAGCCACCTCAGCCGACGATACTGCAAACGCCCTCTACCCTGACGCTGTATAACCGGGCGGTAACAACTCCAACACCCGCGTCAATGGCGCTGCCCACAAACATTTCATGCCAGACTGGGACATGCCAGGTTTCGGATCAATCGTTAAGCGACCGCCAAGCAGCAAGAGTTCGGAACTGCAGGCGAAGAAAACATTCACTATACGACATACTTCAACCCCTATGCACAACACTCTAGAACAAGCGTAGGCAAAAACATGAGGAGTAGGGGGACGTTGAATAATCTCCACCCTCGAGCTAGCGACAAATATCCCCCCCCCCCCCCCCCCCGCAACTCCGTGGTGTCACGGCAGCAGCCAGCGCAGTTGCGCTGGCACGGAGTACGTCACAGACACGGCACAGCGACTACACGTCATGAAATAACCATGCAGCGTTGACGACGAAGCTATGCCAGGAATAAAACAGCCACCTGACGAATTTGCAAGGCTCTTCACGCATAGAAACGCCGCGTGAGTGGATCGTACCTCGAGGTCCAATGCACGGTTTCAGCGCCCCAGAGAATCAAGAATAAGTGGCCGACGCGCTCTCGACGCACTCTGCGACACTTTTGACGATGTGGACAGCGAAAAAAAAAAACGTTAACACAGCATCGTCCCTAAAATGAAACAAAGAAGAGAAGAAAATCTTTTAATCAAACGCCGCACTGCACGAGCCGCGCGGTCTTTCGCGCGAAGCACGCAACAGATTGCGCTGCGAACGGCCGTATATATACTGCCCTACCACGCGAGACTGCTCCGTTGTTGCTGCTAATTTATACGTAACCCACCTTCTCCCTTACTTGTTAACATTCTCCCTGCCTGCCTCCATTCCTCCCTCAGACACCGCACGTCCAACCCGGTTAACGGCCCAACTGGCGCGATAAACTCGTTAAAACTCCTCACAATGGCGTCGTTCCGGGCAACGCGTCCGTTCCCGGCAATGTGGCAACACCCGTCCCCATAGAAACAAGCCGGGTTAAAGCAGAACGGGAAAATAGGAAGAAGGAGGCGAAGAAAATAAAACGGCCGCCCCTTTCTTTGACGTGCTCCTATACTTCCCTAGCCAATTCCCGCGAAACGTCCGTCGTATGCCGGAGCGAAAGTAAACAAACAAAAAAAGGGGGATAAAAGGGGGAAAAAAGACCCGAGCGCCGGCCGGAAAGTGGGGAAGAAAACGGGAGTGCGCAGGGGGGGGGAACGACGTGCGCATGACGTCGAGAACGGTCGGGAACTTGCTGCGAGGAAGAGCATACGAGACATATGGCGGGACGGCGCGCACAAAAGCGAGCGACGAAGAATGGCGACGCCGCACGGGGCACTGGGATAAGAGGAAAGCAGGGACAGCGGCAACCGGGCACGAGGCGAGGTCAGAGTCCCAGAACGAGACTCCCGGGACGGCTCTGCGGACGTATTTCGCGAAATAAAAAAAAAGAAAAGAATAACGCGCCAGCTCGGACGAGCCCCACTAGCTCGCCCGCGTGTAGGAACAACTCTTCGGCGCCACCGGCAGCGGCTCCCCAGTTCTACCCTTCTATCCCCCACAAACCGCCAGCGCGTCGCTAGCGAATCCTCCCTCTTCACTTCCCCAATTCCCGTTTAGGCAGGACGCAAAATAAGGCGGAAATTATAGACTAGACCACGGCGTGTTCGTACGGCTATACCCCCATTCGTGCTCCGCGCGAGAGAAATATAGGAGGGTATAGATAACAGGCGCCAGATCCAGAAAGTCTGGGACGGAAAAAAGCAAGACGGGCTTGTTCTGCCTTTTCCCATTCTGGAAACTGGCTCCTTATCTTCCCTTGTGTTTTTTTTTTTCTGCGCGCGTGCGAGGCAACCTGTTATACGAGAAACGCTCAGACAGCGAGCAGGCAGTAGGGAAAGGATTGCCCTGCGGTACGAGCAGAAAAATATCCTCAAAGATAAATTGATTTAACGCCCGATAAAAAGAAAAGGACGCATAAAGAGACGGGAGGAAGAGGAAGAACGAACACGGTGTTCTTTTTCTTCTTATTTTTTTATTTCCTCGCAGCCTCACTATAGAGTAACGATTTTTTTTTCCAAAGAAAAAGGAAAAGAACCCTCAAAATCTGAAAACCTATAAAGCCGGAACGCAAAGCTTTTAAGTTTCGCGAGATTCCCGCGTTCGTACGAGCGCTTTAGCTATAGCTCGTGAAAAGCCGCCAGACGCGTAAACAAAACCCCAAATTCAACAAGAATCGAGGAATTTAAAAAAAAGTGCACCCAAACGCAAATATGACCCATGTATAGGGCGGCGAGAGACCAGGAACGGTAGGTGGGGAACCGAAGGGGAATAAGGTGAAGAAGCAGCCACGCAGCCACTGCGAGAGAAACGTGCAAGGAACACTCTCCCACCCTTATCCGGAAACCGCTTTCGCAGGCAGGTCCGTTCCCTGCCCAGACAACACGCACTGGAGCCTTCTCCCCGCTGCTGCCATATCGTCCCCGTACAGAGCGGCGGCCGTTTTTAGCCTAAAGCGAGGCTAACAAGACGTTCGGCTGGGAGCGGCCATACATCGAAAGGCTTTTTGAGGCCTCGTGTAACGCCACGCAGCGAGCGCCCGCGCTTCTGCCACGCTTAGCTTTCTTTGCTCCGCTGCCCGAACACGGGGGGCGCTCCATTCGATTAGGCAAGCCACTTTCCGGACTCCCTGCATTCAGCCTGCTCCTCCTCCTCCTCTCTCTCTCTCTCTCTCTACGTCCTTGCTGGTCTCTGCATACGGGAGAAGCGCAGCTGTGCGCGTCACTAGGCGAAACCTGGCCGCGTTCAAAAAGGGACAGGCCACCCCTACGGGAGCGGACATAGTAGATCGAAGCAGCCCGCCAGGCTCGGGAACATCTGCGCAACTCGGGCGAGGTTCGCAGACTGGGTGCCTTTACAGAACTAGCCAGAAGGACGGTGAACGCGTCATGTAAGAAGCTGACAGACTTCAGCCGAAAACGTATCGTCGCGTTTTGTAGCGAGAGCTACACTGGGCTACCAGTCGAGGATTTCGCGGTGGTCCGGAGAGGAAAGTTGTGCGCATGCGCTGTTACCATGGCAACTGGAGAGGAGCAGCAGGTGCGCCGCGCGCTTCGTCGCCGCACGCTGCTCTATCACCCGAACCGCGCGTCGTCGCATGCGCAGCATTGCGTATAAAAGGCAGAGATGTAATGGGCGGCTGTATCACAACGTTTGATATGCATGCAGAGGAGAGTCCAGCCGCTGCTAAACGGCGGTATAGACAAGAGAAGATTAACTCTTCCGAACCTGAGGTTGTCGCCTGGAAGTTATTGGCTACTCAACAAAGAATGAGCGTAAGGAGGCGAAGAGAGCGGCTGAGACGCCCGAACACAGTGAGGAACGGCTTGCCAAACGGAGATGCCAGACTGCCGAGCGTAATAGACGGCGCATAGCCGCCGAGATGGAGCCTATATGCCTCTCATTGCTAACCATACAGTGGCCACAAGCTCAGCCAAGGGCACGTACCTCTTGCTACGTATATCCTGGCATAGCAGAGCCAAGCCACTACCAACTTTTTAATTACAATCAACTCTGGAAGGCAGCGCACGTTTGTTGCAATTATAAGGAAGTACATAATTAAATGAAGCCTTTCTTTTAATACACTACATTTCGACGGGACAAATCGAATAATCCGAATAATCCGGAAGTTCGAATAATCAGGATTTTCGGATTAAGCGAGTTCGAATTATAATTAACGAGGGTCCACTCCATTTCATTACCGCATTTTCGTGCCGGCACGGTGGACTCCGACGGGTATAAAGCACACCTACAACACGGTACAGTGCGCCAAAATAACACTTGAAAGATCTTTGAATTTAAAACAAAGATAAAAAAGTTGCGTAGGATTCAGCGCCTTTCATCGGAAACAACGCAATTCACTACTGTCTCCGCGCTATACAAGCAGGCCGATCTCCCTGATATGTAATTTTAATGATCGGTTTAACAGGCGACTTTCTGGACGCCGTGGCGGACCAGAACTTATAGTTTCCCCTTCCTCTGCAGGCGGTGATAAGCATATTATATAAAGGCCCAACTTAGCTACGTGCTCCTGTAGCTGAAACGCGGCAGCCGCCACGGCGTACTACACCACACCCCAGAGCACAACGCTATCTCCATCCCTTCCTCTACCCCTTCCCAAATGAAACGCGACGGCAGCTTTCCCTACGTATGAGGAGGAGAGGGTCACGAAGAAAGGAAAGGCGCGGTAACTGTCTCATTAGCCGCCGGAAAGCACCGAGATAAAGTACCGCCGAAAAAACGCGGAGTCGGCATACTCTGGCAGCCCTAGCCCTCTTCGCCTGTCTTTAATGGGGCAGTCACTGTGTGCACGCACGGTTAACAGACACGCCTTTTGAGAGACGCAGAAGCAGGGGTCGGGTTATCTCCCCAGACGGCGAATAGATTTCCTCGCCAGATTGCAGCAGCAGTTTCTACAAAAGCGCGCCGCTTGCCCGCCCCCGCCGAGTTCAACGAACGCGAACCGGCGCGCACGTATTAATTAAGTAGGATGCTGGCGCCCGCCCGCCTCATCACTGCCCCCCCCCCCCCCCCCTTGGAGCGATATGCTACGGGCGCCGAGAGATGCTCGCGAGACGCTCTTTTTCAGGCGCCGCCGAGAACGCTTATTAATCACGGTTGAACTCTTGCCAACATCGAACGAGCAGCCACAGAAGTGAACCAGTTCGAAGGATGCAGGCTCAGGTTATTCGAGCGACATTTGCCACCGCGCTTCGACACGCACTTGCGCGTGTCGAAAGCTGCGCAGCAGATTGCACTGATCTAAAATCCAGATACGGTTACACAGTTATTACTAGATTTCACTCTCTAGTCTCAGTATACGTTCACAATCTGTTCGCTGCTCAGGACGACTAACATGAACCTGCATAGAGTTAGTTCCCTCTGGTGTGGCACCTTAAACGATACGAAAAGGAGAAAGTTTGTATATGAAAGCGAATGCGCTTGCAGCACTAAAGTGTTCAAATGACTGGCTGGTAATTCAAATTACTTCCGCTGCAGCGCGCATAATCCTCAAAGAAACAACACCAAGCACCCTCCCTGCAAGAAATATGATGGCTTTCCCGCATGAATACCTAGTGCGTGGCAGAGCACCCTTTACAGAGACTCGACAGCATAATTTTCTTTCATCTTTAAGCAGCACGAAACACAGGACGTACAGGAAGAAACACGAGACGGCACGAGCGCTATCTAAAACTGAAATTTTATTTTAGAAGGGTTAGTTTTATAGGCACCAAAAGCAAAAACCGAAAAAACACACAAAACCCCAAATCATAAAATCGCGATAGTCCGTAAAACCGTACGTGCACGCTGCGGGAGGGTAATCGCCTCATTTTAACAAAGCACACCAGCAATCTTAACACATGACATGCACCTGCTATCAACCTGTCGCCACACATTCCCCGAGAGCGTGAATATATTTTTTCACGCTCTCGGTGAATCTCTTTCAAGAGAGATTTCACGCTCTCGGGGAATCTCTTTCAAGAGAGATTTCACGCTCTCGGGGAATGTGTGGCGACAGGTTGATAGCAGGTGCATGTCATGTGTTAAGATTGCTGGTGTGCTTTGTTAAAATGAGGCGATTACCCTCCCGCAGCGTGCACGTACGGTTTTACGGACTATCGCGATTTTATGATTTGGGTTTTTGCGTGTTTTTTCGGTTCTTGCTTTTGGTGCCTATAAAACTAACCCTTTTAAAATAAATGTTCAGTTGTTAGATAGCGCTCGTGTCGTCTCGCGTTTCTTCCTCTACGTCCTGTGTTTCTCGCTGCTTAAAGAAAAATCCATTCCGACCCGCCCAGTTTTCTGTTCTCGTTAATTTTGTTTCAATTCTTCCTGAGGCATCGGCGTCGTAGGAGTAGGTGGGTCCCTAAAACTCCCGAATTCGGGATCCTATATTACTCGCATATTATGACCCAGTCACACGGGCAGTTTCAATGCCCGCTGAGTCAATGGACATCGAACTCAATGGGGATCGGCCAGTGCCACACGGCGGTTTTTAATGACCACTGAACTCGATGGGCATCGCCTCAGTAGGGGTTCACTAATGACCATTGCAATCTCAAGGGTCATAGAGAACATCCGCGCATTCCCAATACGTTGGAAAAACAAAACATAAAAAGCTCTCAATAAGTATAAGTATCGTTGATTTAGTGGCAAAATTTTAGACTACGTTAGCCAGTCTATAATAACTTTCTTTAGGTAGCCAGAACGACAGCTCCGCAGAAAGGCCGGCGGAAAGATGCAAACAAATCGACGCTGTTCTCGTTATGAAGGCGTCGCGGTGTCCCGCTTCGTTTCTCTTTTTGTGACAACTTTGCGACAACCGAGACCAGAAGTGCCCCACAAATGCTGCAACGATAGTGGCTATGAACACTGGTCTGTGGCTGTTTCACCGGCGAAAAGTGAATGCTTCTGAAACGAAGCGCGCAACGCCGCCCAGCCATTGCTGTCTCTGATTGTGCCTGACTGAGAAGCATTTGAATAGATTTTTCCGAAAACAGTTTTGAATTAAAATAGCACTTACTCCAACTTGCAGCTCGTTTTATTCAGCTTCACTTCGTATTGACTTATTTTTTTCAATGTTGCTACCCCTAGAGCCATCTGTCGAATGGCATGCTCACTACTCACTCAATGATCATTGAAATTTGCCGTGCGGCAGCGGTGCATCTTCAATGGCCATTGACTCATGGGCACTGAGATTGCCCGTGCAATAGGGGTATTATTCAGGTGGCAGTCATATGTGTTACGTAGGGTTAAACACTCCGAAGCGACCCATGGGCTTTGGGGACATCGTAGTGGAGGACCGAGGTTTAATTTAGACCACTTGGGGTCTTACAACGTGCGCTAACATCGCACAGCACAGAGGCGTTTCTGCATTTCGCATCTAACAGCACCTCGAAGGTGCTGTTATGCAGATGGGTCGGGGACTGTGCGCTCTCAAAAATGTGCTCAGTGCAGCCATGCGGTCCAGCGCAAACAGCACCCGGACTCACGAAGCGAGGTTGGATGAAATCGAGGTAGCCTATAACCTTCAATTTAATTCATAACTTCCGCGTGCACTGTGGGCCAGAGGGGCCCAAAGTAACAGAAGCCTGTGGGTTAACTCTGACCCGCGGTCCTCCACGCCGAAAAACGCGCACCAACTTCGTCGATCAGATTTCGAGACCACGCGTGATCTTAAAGTCTGATCGACGCAATTGTTGGCGCGTTTTATTATAGTCAGCCCGCACGTGTGCGCGTTGACCACGATCTCCACAGCGGCTCTTTCCTTTAACACGGGAGAGAATAGAAGCGACAGTGTGCCGTTCGGGAATTAGCAGGAGCCACGGAAAAGAAGCGCCGCCATGCACATTGCTGGGATCTTTAAAACAAAAATAAAATACAGATGAAATCATTTCACGCTTCCAACAGACTTACGACTAACACCGTGGTCAGAAGAAACGCCGGCTCGGCAAGCGAGCAACAAAGTTAAGCGGGCCTACTAAACGATCCTGACAAAGTGGAGCTGATGCGGTCTGGGATGTGGAAAAGGCAGAAAAGTACCCTCGCGCCTTTGGATAGACCAGCGCTCGCCTAGAGAGGCCACCGAGTCGAGGCGCTGTAAAAAGTTTTGTCTATAGTGTTGGCCGATCTTCCGAATAATAATTGGTTTTTGGGGGAAAGGAAATGGCGCAGTATCTGTCTCACATATCGTTGGACACCTGAACCGCGCCGTAAGGGAAGGGATAAAAGCGAGTGAAAGAAGAAAGGAAGAAGAGGTGCCGTAGTGGAGGGCTCCGGAATAATTTCGACCACCTGGGGATCTTTAACGTGCACTGACATCGCACAGCACACGGGGCCGATCTTCCGATGTTCGCAATATTTTAAATTGTACTCATATTTCCTGCTGTATGCCATGTAAAGGGGGGTCTGGGGGTCCCTCAAGTGATCTGCGATCACTTTTTACCGGGACCTGCCCCCATCTATGATGTAAATAAAATAAACATGAAACAAGGCAAGCCACCGCGCATGTCGGTTCCTGTCAGGGAGTTTAATCAACATTGACAGCCCCGCTTTCTCGGCATTCAGTGCCCTCTACTGCCCACCAGCATGCTGCAGACCACACCGGTCGCATAGCCGACGCACTTTCGGTACGGGACCGGTCCAGGCACGGGCACGCCCAAAAACCGAGGAGCATTGATCGCACGGAGATAGAATGAGAGAAGGAGAGAGAGTTTTCCGGACGTTCTCGAGCCGACTACGCCAGGCAGACACAGCCATCGTCCATCATTGCAAGCCCACTGCACGCGATGTACACCTCTACGTATCTCCTTCCTTTCGAGAAAGAACGCAGTCGTGTCACGGCCACGGCTCACCCCGCATGTGCCCCAGTTACGAGAACCCGGGAGTTGCACCACGGGGTTCCGCCGGGACTGCTGTTGCCTGCAGCCGGCGTTTGGGTCCAAACTGTCCAGTAGTTCGAGCAGGAGAATTTTTTACAGCCTGGACAGCTAAACGTGGAACACCTGGTATAATCATGTGCATGCGAAACCCGCAGTATAATTATGTCAGCATATATACATGCTTACAGGAATTATTTTGAGATATTGAGAGTCCTAGCTTCCCTGAATTCGACACATATATGTATGACAAAACTAAGCATCCAGGTCAAGTTGAATAAGTAAAAAAAAATTGAAGCTGGGCCACACGATGCCAACACTGGATATGCTGCGTATACGGTAGATGAAGGCCAAATGTATTGCTGCATAAGGACCCTTTGGCGCCCAGATATGACACTGATCTGGCCTTATGTCGCGATGATTCCCAAATATGGCCCTGATTTGGTCGTGTAAGGTCGCAATGCGCCCAGATATGGCCCTGATCTGGCTGTATAAGGTAGTGACAACGACAGATATGGCACTGATCTGGCCATATAAGGTCGTGACGACGCCACATATGCCCCTGATCTGGCCATATACGGTCCCGTTACCGTTTAGGTATGGATTATATGTTGCCTGATATAGCCAGATCTGAGCCATATAAGGGCAACATTTTGCACATATATGGCCACATCTGGCCTCATTTTCGCCTGGATCTATCCAGATATGGCTTTATTTGCTGCCTTATGCATTTATATCTGGCCGCATATAAAGCATATCTGGACCAGATATGGGAAGAGAATGAATTGTTAAGCGAATGTTTTGACGATATTTATTTATTTATTTATTTATTTATTTATTTATTTATTTATTTATTTATTTATTTATTTATTTGGCACACTGCGGACCAAATACGATCCAAGCAGGCCTCAGGTTCAGTTGGTTTAAGAGAAGCTGAAATGATTTTCTGGGAATTCACGTTATTCAAAAATTCCAACCTACGGAGCTTCTAGGTAAAGCATGCAAACCATTTTTGCACTAGGATTTAAAATGGTGACGTAATCGTCGATAAAAACCCGCGACGATGTTCAGGCTGCGTTAGGGAAGTGCGAGGAAACTCGTTGCGACGTCATTACTGCCGAAACTTCAGATGTCCGCTGCCTTCGCCTCCATGCTGCTGTGCGCCACCGCGAAACAATGCTTTGTAAGGTTCACCTTTAACGGCGTTGGTTTTCTTCCATGAAACAACTGTTTACTCGCTGGAAACGTAGTGCCGTCGTATGTGACGTCATTAATGGGGCCTCTGCTCGTCGCTGTACACCGCAGAGAAGCCTCAAAGCCGACGCTGCTTTATACGGCAATTACATCGCCATTTCAAATGCTAGGGCAAAACGATTTCGCGGGCTTTACCTGCATGTTTCACACATTCGGCCCTTCTAAACTCATCGAATTCTAAAATCGCGAACGGGGTGCAGTACCAATGACAACAGCCAACAACTGACGACCGTCGCAGGGTTACAAAAGAAATACGATAGTTTTTTTTTCTCTCCTCTCAAATATTCATAGCGGAAGGAAAATTCGCTCCTAACAAGAAAAAGGCATCCAACCCGGGACCACCGTTAGACAAGGATAGTCGCTTTACGCACTGATAGAACAGTAATGACGAGCGCATCTGCGGACTCATCGGGCAGTTCACGCATTTAGCTCTCGTTCCCACCAAACCATCTGTAATTGATAGAGGCAGAGGGAGAAATTTGTCGGGTTGAAGCAAAATGGAGAGGGCAGAACTACCTCTGGGGAATATCCATGAAATCTGCTTCCAAACGTACGCCGAACTGCATCCCGCCATGCATACGGAGGCCGAAGTCCATAATGAGAACCGTTACTGAAGCAAACTCGAAACCTACTTCCGCAAGGCGCAAGTATCCCCGTAGGCTGGGAAGGAACTCATGTTGCCGGCCACATTTACGGTGCTCTCCTGATGAAAACATGCAGTTTAATTTATCTGGGCAACTAAACAGTACAAACCGAAGGTCCCTCTATCTTCCTGCGTTCGCTGATACCACTGGCTATAGCATGAAGTAGACGAGCCATCATTTCGTTAGCATCTAGCATAAAGGTCTTCGAAAATCCGGGCCTGCACAGATACCGCCTGTCCGACGGAGCCGCGTGCATCAATTTTCGTAAGCTGCTTGGCGGCCGTTCAAGGCATTCGACTGCGTTGTCATCATTTTCCGCTACTGTATGACTGCTGTTTTAGTAAGGTTACAATACATTTCCCTTCTCTATTAAAATCTGTAATGAAAACAATCCACTCTAGCACAAAAAAAAAAAACACACTCACCTTTCTAGCCTTGTTCTCTTCATCGGCACTGCCGCACCAGCATAGACTGGCACAGATTAATTAATAATAATTACGTTGATAAATGACAAACATGCTTTCAAATAAAATGAGGGGGGAGACCACTAGCCCCAAAAGGCTAGCGTCACGCCGCCCATAGTGCTTATCCCCTAGCGGCAGAATGGATGAAGTAGGACATGCGGGTTGGAGTAGCTCTGTCTCTGTGGGCCTTGAGTACTGGCACTCCCGTTTTTTTAAAAAAAAACAAAAAGAACTTCCTTCTCTGAGCGCACGTTTATAACAAGCGTCTGCTATGTAGGCCTAACCGGTAAGCCTAACATCGGCCTTAGCTACGTAAGCCTAACGTATGTAGGCCTAACTCCTGCTTGCGCAAATATTTGGCCTATCTTTATTTTTTTTCTCCCTCACAATTCGCTCGCACACTCGTCCGCTCTGCGAAGCAGAAACATGCACGCACCAGACTAAGGGGGGGGGGGGGGGGGGGGGAAGGGGCCGCGCTAATCTGTGCACACCGCCTAGAAACCGCGTAGAAACACTCCCGAACGCAGCAACAAGATAAGACACAAAACGCTGCACATCTTTGGCTGCAGAAGCAATGACAGCTACTGCAATGAGAATAAATATATAAACGGCCGGAAACAGAGAGTAAGAAGATGACACAGCCGATAATAACGTCGGTGACGTAAGGAAGTACAGAGACAAAAGATAACAAAAAAGAAACACACACAAATTAGCCGCGAACGAACGGCGACAAGTATCCACACGTATCAAAGTTCACATACGTCGGAAAGACCTTCGCACGTGCAAGAGGTTTCCGCTGAAGGCACACGCAGAAGCGAGAGAAGGAAAAAAAAAGGAAACAGAACGGATGATGAGGACAGGAAGGGAGGGCCGAAGGAAAATCGCCCAACAGTGACAAGCCTGGGCGTTTCGGAAGGCCCGCTCCGTTGCGTCCGCTCATCCGAAACCCCCGGTGATAATGGTCTATCCCTCCCTCCTTCCCTCCGCCTACTTCCTCTGCTCCCTGCTTTTCCCTAGATCCCGGGCGACGGCGAATCACTTGACGTATACCGTCTCGCAAACGATCGCTAAGGGAGAAAGGAAAAAGAAAGCAAAGAAGGGGGAGGTTTCGGTTTCTTCTTCGGCGGCGGCGGCGGCAGCAGCAGCCCGTCTTAGCGCTGCGCTACCACCGTCATTGCCGCCGCCGCTCGAGGGAACCCGGCCGTGCTCCTATGAGGACGACGGCTCGCTGGAGCACGGCGCGCCGATCGCAGCGTACGTAATCTGACGCGCACGCTCCACTGATACAAGGGCAGCGCTCGCTTTTTGCTTCCACTTTTTTTTCCTTCTACTACTTTTTCCCGCTCTTGTGTCACACAACACCAGCGCTACTCTACTCGACTAGCGCGTACGTAGATCCATGCGGTACGGACGCTCTCCACGACGTGATCAATCTTTACACAAGAAGTATATGCACAGGAGAATGTGGGATCGACGCGTGTCGCAATCACCGTTCCCGATATATGACGGGCCGTATGGCGCTGCGCAGATGCGGCCTTCACATACCCGTGCCAGGTTTTCTCGGCTCAGTTTTCGTTTGTGATGTGCGGCACTTGTTGTGTAAGCGTCCAGCGACGGCTGCTATTAGAAAACGGCTCCTCAGGGAGGTGGGCCGGCGGTGGAACCGCGAACGTGACTATGTGAAGTGGACTATGAACAATCGTTTCAGCGGCAACCACTGCGACTACCTCCGCGCAACGGTCTTCAATCCTTCTTTTAACTTTTAATCTCCCGCATTCCTTCCCCTTTTTTTCAACTTATGCCTCATGGCACACTTTTCGAGAAAAAAAAAAGTTTTGTCAGCCAACACAACGAAATTTGACGCTACAACGGCGGATACTGCCCACACTAAAGCGTGCTTGCTTCCCAACACCAGCTTGATAAAAGCCCAGGAAATCTGGACGAACATCTCTAGTTTGCACGACTACCGCTATCTGCCGCGTGGCGCTGAACACTCAAATTCACCGCGGGAATTTCGAATGTTTGGGACATCCCACTGATTTTCTAATGGCCGTCGCAGAGGCGGTGTCAGCGAAATAAGAATTTTATACGCAAACCATCAAAAGTTATCAAGTTATCTGAAAATTAAAAGTTGAAAATATCTCCTCTGAGCGACGCGGTGTTCGCCACACGCTGCCAACAGATGACGCTAGTTTATGACGTCCAAGAAAGTAGGGCGTGCCAAACCTTGTGCTTCTTAAAGTAGTATATACCCTACTGAAAAATGTATCAGCAAATAGGATTATGCCACATGTGGTTTGGCATTATAGGATGGACGTCCCAAAGCGGCTCAGTCTATGAGGGACGCCGTAGTGGAGGGCTCCTGATAATTTCGACCACCTGGGGTTTTTAACGGGCACTAGCAATGCACAGTACACGGAATTTTCACATTTTTCCTCCATCGAAGTGCAACCGTAGAGGGCGGGTTCGAACCCACGACTTGCATGCACTGTGTGATGTTAGTGCACGGTAATTAACCACGGGTAATGGTAGTCATACGGAGCCATCCACTAAGGAGTCACTCAAAGGCTGAATCGCTTTTGAAGCTTAATCCTATAATGTTAAACGAAATGTGCCATAATCCTATTTGTATCCTATACAAACCTGTACACATTTTTCAATAGGGTATTACAACGAAATCAACGGAACCCTTCATTAGTCAAATTCGTGGACGTCGGTTTGAATTTAATCCCAAATCCACTCCCATCTGTGAGCTCCTGCTAGCACCCACTGTGAATGGAACAGTGTGAAAGCAGGACGAACGGCAAACTAAGATACACAGACGAGCGTCTTTACCAACTTGGCAATCTTTCCATGCTTCTTCTTGCTAGCGAGTGATGCGCATAGTAAGGTGCTCATGTTGCGAGAACTGCATGCGGGCCAATGCTCCACGAGGAGAACAGTAATTCTGCAGCTATAATCCAGTCGATGCAGGCGTCCATGCCACATCCAGTCTCACCTACAACGACCACAGGTAAACGTTGACTGAATGTTCTCCTGGTTATCTGGACCTAACACAAACGTGAGAGCATAAGTGACATGTTGTAAATAATGCACGTCCTTTTCTCACGGTTTCTACCAGGAACAGTACTCATTCGCATAAAACACAGCTAAATGCTGAAGCAAGAATTCTGCTCACGTCCTGTGTCTTAATAGTTAGCCCTGAATGACGTACGGCATCCTGGCAGAAAACTGACTCTTTGCGCTGATAAGAATCCTGGCAAGTATGAGGTTGGAATATATCGGAATATTTGACCGCAATGTGTTACATACCATAGAAACGTAACAGTGGAATTCCAGTTTGACTTTCACCGCTTCCAGCAATTTAAAACTACTGTCTTTCCGCCACTAAGCATTCCTCAAAGACCTGAACATCATATCTCTAGTAATACTAAATCAGCACATCGGAACATTTGATTAAGGCGAACAGTCAAAATATCTTTCCACGGCATTTCACCGACCACAAGGGCGACATCTTCGTTCGAAAATACCGGGGCAGCAGCAGGCAAACCAGGCCACGCCACTTTCCCATTCGTCCCACATACAGGATGACGTGCGAGGCACTCAACAACGAAGACGTCGCCCCCCCCCCCCCCCCCCCCCACTCTCTCTCCTTCTCTCCCACCCGAATCCCGGAGAGAGACGTCCGAAGACGGA
The DNA here is from genome assembly GCF_052857255.1 of Amblyomma americanum. Taxonomy (NCBI): domain Eukaryota; kingdom Metazoa; phylum Arthropoda; class Arachnida; order Ixodida; family Ixodidae; genus Amblyomma; species Amblyomma americanum. Next base: position 23,865,339 of record NC_135498.1, read on the forward strand.
AAAGCGACGTCGACAGCCCTTCCAGCGGAAAGCAGCGCCCAGGGAGCAGAGATGAGCGGCGCGGGACCAAAAGTAACGGAGCGCCGTCGAGAGGAAAGATGACGGCAGAGGCGCAGAAACGAGTGCGGGGCGTGTTCGACAGCGCCATCTATCCAAGTTTCCGCCCTTCCAAAAAACACATCGCTCTCTCGATGCGCGACGACCTCTCTCTCTCTCTCCGTCCCAGCTCTCTGGTCCTCTGCAGTAAAGCGTACGAACTCTCCACGTCTTTTTATTTCGAGAAAAGAACAGAAGAAAGGAATGAAACACGGGCGAATGGTTTCTCCGACGGCCAGAAAAAGAGACGGATAAGTAAGCGGGCGATCAGGATTACGAAAACGGAGAAAAATAGGACGATGGAAGTAAAACGCGAAGATGACGACGCAGAAGAAGAAGCGGGACTGTCCTCGCTGCTTGCGGCGGCGGCGGCGGAAGCGGCGACGACGACAGGCGACGCGCCAAAGCGACAATTTTCCGGTCGCCGGCGTCGCGTCGCTAACGCCGCCAGAGAGCACGCGTCTCGGAGCGGAACGAAAGACGCGTTACGCCTTTCCTTTCTCCTCCTTTTCCTCCATCGACCCCCCCCCCCCCCCCCCCCCCCCCCCCCACGTATCGGCCGGAAAATAATAGCGACGTACTAAAAAGCGAGACGGCCGAAGAACGGAGAACGAAGACAAAAATAAAGCACACAGCGGGTGTGGACGGCGAAGCCAGCCAGCGCAAGAACAATACCAATCATCCCTCGAAAAGAACCACTTTTCTTTTTTATATATGTTTCCTTTTATGCCTTTCTTTATTTCCCGCTTTTTTCCATCCTCGTCGTTTTCCGCTTGAACGAGCGAAACCATCTTTTCCTTCTCCTCCGCGAGCCTCCGCGTCCAGTTAATGCGGCCACCTCGACACTCGCACCGTCGCGCGAGCCGAGATGAACACGGGCGTTGTTACCTGCTCAACGCTATCCCGCACGCTATCCGCGCGATCGACGAGGCCCGAAGGAAGGCGCGAGCGCGATGCGAACGACGGCCAGATCCAGGCTGTAACGGGTGCACGGCGGCGCCCGAACCCACTGTGAAGGGCGGCAAAAAGAAATGGAACCAGAACAAAACACCCCAGTCCAGGGCTTGCTTTACATAATTTCGATTTCTTGGACGCGCAGTAGGTGACAGAGAGCTTGCGCTGAAAAATGTTTAAAACAAGAGATGGCCCCGTCGTACAGTGCGCAACTCTCGTTGCTCTCGAGACTGCCCCTTATCATATACCCGTGACAGGAAACGTGCTCGCACGGCTTCCGTGGATCCGAGTTCAAACTCCGCAAGATTTCCGCTTGACCCCACGTGGCATGACGTCACGAAGCTCCCCACTGGTCCGTCACAGAGACATCACACTGCGACTGAATCCCAAGCGGGCGAAGACCCACTGCAAGCCGGCTGCGACTAGACGAACGCCCTCTATAAACAGTACACGTCGAAAATCTCAGCATATGAAAGTGGACCTAAGAGAGTTTGGTTACTTTCCCTGTTTCTCATTAAATCGCTTCCATGTCTACTGATTCAACAACCATATCGGTTTTTACTCTTCACCTGTATGCCCGAAAGCGTTTTGTCATTACCTTTCAATAAACCCGCCGCGGTGGCTCAGTGGTTAGGGCGCTCGTCTACTGAGCCGGAGTACCCGGGTTCGAACCCGACCGCGGCGGCCGCGCTTCGGTGGAGGCGAAACGCAGCAGGCGCCCGTGTGCTGTGCGATGTCAGTTCCAGTGGACAACGGCGCGGTTCAGGTGTCCACCGACATATGTGGAGGCGAAGCGCAACAGGCGCCCGTGTGGTGTGCGATGTCAGTTCCAGTGGACATCGGCGATATGTGGAGGCGAAACGCAAGAGGTGCCCGTGTGGTGTGCGATGTCAGTTCCAGTGGACACCGGCGCGGTTCCGGTGTCCACCGACATATGTGGAGGCGAAACGCAACAGGTGCCCGTGTGGTGTGCGATGTCAGTTCCAGTGGACATCGGCGATATGTGGAGGCGAAACGCAACAGGTGCCCGTGTGGTGTGCGATGTCAGTTCCAGTGGACACCGGCGCGGTTCCGGTGTCCACCGACATATGTGAAACAACTACTGTTCCACTTCCTTTCCTCAAAAACCAATTTTCATCACCTTTCAAAAACTTTAGCTCCACTGGATTGCGAATACGTTCTAAAAGACAGGGCGTGAACGACGCTCTCGGCAAGCTATGGGTCACAACACAGGCCACCGTGATTTCGATGCACAGCCACATGACTTAACCATATGGCCCCAGGCATGGACTGCTGCTTCCTTGTCTACAATGTTTCATTTTGCCTGACAATTACAAAAAAGGGGCACGTGTTCTAGACTGATTGGGGTCATACCACGCGGCTGCGAATAAGCGCCACGAAGAGGTACTACAACAGCCCAAATATAGCGAGCTCCATTCTGGCGGCAGAACCAAACAAACAAGCAGAATAAAACAGCGCCTCGGCAAGATATACAGCCATAAGCCGGGAAAGGCTCATCCGCACCACCAAAAGCAGTCGAGGCGAATACACGGAACAAAAAAAGAAAACGTCAGGGCGAAAACGGTCGTTCTATCTCTCGCACATTCCATTCGCTTGGCTTAGTGGCACGCGTGCCGCGGGAACAGAACAGTACCGCTTGCTCCGCGTGATTGCAGCAGCCTCGCCGGTAATTAAGCTAATTACGCGCCGATTGGGCGCCGCTAGCTTATCGCGAATCGCTCTTGCCGCTCACTCGTTCGCTTCCCTGCCGTACGACCAACCGCATCGGGACGCGCATCTCCGCTCATGCAGAGGAAAAAAGAAGAAAAGAGAACGGCCGCCTTTCCCCTCTGTTCCATCACAACCTCTACTCAGCTCTAGGTTGTTCATCACAGCCCATGCCTGCCGGCAGCTACACTCTAAAGACGAACACGCCTGAATGGGAGTAAAAGGGGAGTAAGCTGTGCCCTAGCGCACTCCCTTTTATAAAAGAGAGTGCGCGCTAGAGGACAGCATGTCTTTTTACACCTTTCTGTTTAGAGTGTAGACGTACCCGTTATGCGTGACTGATGCGCTCAGAATCAATCCAGTGCACACTCTAAACACAAATACACCCATATGGGAGTAAAAAAGGAGTAAACTGTCCCCTAATAAAAGGGTGTGCGCTAGAGGACAGTTTCACTCCCTTTGTTTAGAGTGTAAAGGAATGACAATAACCTGCCACGAGCGAGTTTGCCGCTCACGCGTACCAATTCCAACAACAAAACAAAGAGAGAACCTCAAAGTTCAGTGCTTCAGGCGAGGTACAGCATGCACACTTCCCCTCAAAGCCTTCCCTGAGCTTCCGAGCTCGAAGCGCCTAAACGAAAGGCAGATATTTCACGCTGCCAAGGCGAGGTAGGAATATTGGGAGCTGTTCTGCATTACCCCTTGCCACAAACGTTTGAAAGAGGCCGCTATGCACGACTCCAGGTTAACACAGCTAATGCGTAATAACACATAACGATTTGAAGACAAAGAGCGAACTGGCATCGGTAGCAGTTCCAGAGCCGCGCTTCCTATTTCTTCCCTTCCTGCAAGCCGACTTCCTCTCCGCGAAATTGTACATGCTAGTCCGAACACTGCTCGTTCGCGTAAAGCGAACGAGCACGAGGAACCGTGAGACCCGGTTAAAACGAAATCGGGTAAATCGAATTATGCCCAACACAGAACGCCCCAATTTGCATGGAAGTTAAAACACGCCGCTTACAAAAAAAAGCAGAGGTTGGCTACATCAAATTGGAAACGCGTAGCCGCCCTTCCACAGCCCGACTACTTTTATTCCTCGTGCTCACTGGTTTCTTCGTAATTTTTAACTGAGTGAAAGCAAACAAAAATTATACGCCCCCCGACTGCTTGAAGCACTTATTTGCGTTTATTGCGGTCTTCAATTAACTCCAGCCTCCCATTGCACCATTTCTTTTTCTAAAGCTGGTCGCGGCGGCGTTGAAATGTGCATAACTTAGTACAGGAGTGGAAGAATGTTATCACTGGAAGCTCAACAAACTAACGAGCGAGTTGAAGTGCTTCACATCAATAATTTTCTGGAGTGGCCACCTGTTCACCATAAACACGCATTTTGTGCTGTATGTTCCATGTTTTTTTTGTTCCTGTATTCCTCAGCTCGTTTTCCGCCGACCGCGTGCAAGAAAAGCGATCACAACACGGGTTCTCGAAGACTAGATCGCCAATATCGAACTACACGATACATCGAAACCATATTCAGGCGCCCCACAGTAGTTTCCGATTTCACTGCCACCGCCATGGTTGATAATGAGAAACGCCTTGCTGACCGCATGTAGGCCGCCTTGCGAGCGATGTCGCCCCCAAAAGTATTCTTCCTGAACTCGCAACAAGAGCGCTAAAAATAAATGCACAACGTTCAACTTTTCCTTCACTTTTCAACTTAATTCCGACCCCTTCCTCCGTTCTTCTCACGACTTGCGTCTCAAGGAGCGTCGTCACACTTGCCAAGGCCGCGGTCCGCACTTTCGTTGCACGTGTGGATGCTAACACGGCTCCCATCTCTTGAAGCCCCTCGGATGAAGTTTTTTTTTTTTTGAGGGGGAGATGTGAGAAGTTTTTTTGTTTTTTTTTTGAGGGGGAGATGTGAGGAAAGCTTAATCCTCAATTCTTTCCTGTTCTACGAGCACAGTCCAGTAAACAATATGGCGCCGCTCTTACAGCGACACCGGTTAGTGAGGGCGCTGTGTCCGCCACCCCAACGCCGACGGTAGTACGACGTCACGATGACGCAATAGAGAAGGTTTAAAAAAGGAAAGAGAGCTTGTTTCCGTGCTCTGTCTGTGGGTGGTATGCGCGCTTCGTTGAAACGTGTTACTTGATGATTGGCTACCACGTTCAAGGCGGCGCAGTCTACTCGTTGAACTTGACTGTCCACATTGAATGGGGGAGGGGGAGCCGCGCCAAGAAGGTTTACTTAAATGAAACAGGAGAAGTGGACAGGGAGGAAGAAAGCGCAAAGCCCGGGCTTTTTTTTTTTTTACTGCCGAAACTGCAAAGCTTTCTTTTCTGTTCCGCTAGCGAAAATTTCGCGTGTCGAAAGCAGGATACTACGTCTCATACCCCAGTTTTTTTCGTTATTCATTTTTTTTCTTCTTTACTACGAGTCACGACAGCTGAATCTAAGCCGTCGCTATCACCTCCGCCAATGGGCGTAAGTCTCGTCTATCGAGAGAGCCGCGCCAGCCAGTCGGTGCGCACAGAAAAGACAATCAATGCTTCTATTCGACCGCCGCAATTCACCGTACGATTGCGCCCACTCAAAGGCACTGTTACTTCCACCTTTGAAATCGCCAGATTTCAATCCCGCACTCATTTCAAGCGCGACGGCTCTGCTCCCGCCCTTCGTTCCCCTTACACAACCTCCCTATTCGCGTTCTTTTTAATTCGAGAGCCCTCCCTCGTTATCAGCTGTCGTCTCTACCACGCACGCTGCTTCATGCATTCTCTCCCAGCGCCCAGATTACGCGCGGGAAAAAAGTGGCAGACACGTGCAGCCACGGGAATGCACTCTCGTCCGGCTCTTCCCCATCTTCCCTTGCATCCGCGGGAGAACATCCCTCGGGCCTGCTAGCCGGCAGGCATCATCTCGCTCTCGGCCAGCTCTTAGCGCAGCGTTCCAGAAAAGAAAACCAATAAAAGAGCCCCCCGCACCTACTCTAGGGAGGCACGAATACGCTCAGCACAGGTTGCAGGACTGCCAGGGTAGAAATTGGGAATAAAGGAAAAAAAAGGGGGGGGGGAGGGGCCGGTAATAGACGGAGGGACAAAATTACACCGGAAGACCGCCGTAATACGGAGACAAAAACGCCCCCGCAAATGCAAGAGCGGTTCTTTTGATAAGCACCACGGTAACACACGCGCTCGCTCGCGCTAACACGAGTAAAAAAGGCGTCGAAGTAGCAAGCAAAAACGTCGATCGAAGCAAAGCGGCGGTACAGCGAGCAAATTGGAAGAGCGCGCGGCGCAACGGCAAATCTGGCCGCGGTCACCAAAAAACCAGGCGGGTCTGGGGAAAAAAGAAGGGGACGAGAGGGAAAGCTTTGGGGGGGGGGAAGCAAAAGGACGTTCCTCTCCCTTTCTTCCCCCTTCTCCCCTCCCCAAAGTGCACCGACAACGAATACGACGAAGACCACGTCTATACGTGCCCACTTTCACTACGCACTACTATGCCGCCGCGCACAGGCACATATATATACACGCAAGCAGGGCTACGCAGCCGTGTCCCGTTCCCGAGAGCCCTTCTCTCGGTGACAGTGCCAGCAGGCTGCGCAGATTTGAATTGCAGATCGGAGCCGACGTATAATACGCGAGATTCTTTTCTCTTTTTTTTTGCTTTCTTTTCCTCATTCTTGCACGTACGTCTCACTATAAGATGTACACTTGTGTGAGCGGAGGAAACGAGAGCCGGACCACGACGCGCGAAATTACCGTTCGCTGCACGCCGGAGAGCGCGCGAAAATGCGACCGTCAACAGCTATATATGCGTATGTGGTGGCGGCAACGCGAGACAAGACTCCGCCTCGACGTGGACATGCACGCAAAAGAAAAAAAAGACAAATAATGGCGAAGAAGTGCGTCCAGGCCCCGACATAACTCTCAGGTTATGGTATTATTCGCACCGGAACAACGCTTTGATTTATTCCGACCGGAGAAAAAAAATAAAGGAAGGAAAGTGTGCATCCCAATCTCGTTGGATGCCGGACGCAATTGGAAAACGACGTATTAGTTTGTTTGCGGTTTTTTTTTTCCCTCGTCCCTTCTAGCTTCGAAAGCACAGAATTTATCAGACCTGTACCTATAGACGCAAAACTCTCCCTATCAACGTAAAGACACGGGCGCCGGATTTCATTTGGTGCGTCCTTGAGACACACTCTTTCTCTTCAATGAAGGAAAAATATAAGCGTCCAAGCTCGACAGTCCCACACACGAAAAACCCGCTCGGTCCCAGATGCGCGACCTGCAGCAACATTTCGACGACAAATTGATATGGCAGCATTCAATAAAGGACACCATTAGCCATGCTCGAGTCAAAAAAGACAGAAAGCAGGTAGCGATGTCTGCGTTGCAAGATAGACTGCAATCCATTACCCGCATCGAGTTTCACATTTAGTCCCCTGCAAGGACAGTGCTTTATTCTTTCCCTTTTCAGTTGCTTTTCGTGCACCGCGAAGAAAAGTTGAGATGAGAGGAAGCAAAAGCGATGGAAAACAGAGGCTCTTGATTGGATCAACAGTGATAGCAACCAGCATGCGACGGGCACATCATGAACTGAAACAACTCAAGAACACCAACTCTGCACCCACGCGGCAAGAGGGACCAAGAAGGGTTCACGTTTATTGATCGAAAAAAATGTTTAGTTTGCTTTATGGGATTCAAAGTCCCAAAGCGACTCAAGCTATTGCCGATGACGCCGTAGTGGAGGGCTCCGGATAATTTCGACCATAGAGGATTCTTAAACCTGCACTGACATCGCACAATGCATGGGCCATTGCTGATGACGCCGTAGTGGAGGGCTCCGGATAATTTCGACCATAGGGGATTCTTGAACCTGCACTGACATCGCACAATGCATGGGCCTCTATAATTTCGCCTCCATCGAAATGCGACCGCCGCGGCCGGGATCGAACGCGCGTCTTTAGGGTCAGCAGCCGAGCACCATAACCACTGAAGCCACCGCCGCGGATCGAAAAGAGACATGGCACACCCTAGAATACTAAAATATACGCTGGTGCTTCTGAACGCAGGCTCGAGTGAACGCAAGCACTCAGCGGTCAGCCGAGCCTGCTAAAATTGTAATTTCCCATTGCCAAGGCGAGAAGTCTCAAATCGCCTGACGCTCGCAATGCTGGCGTTGTCACTAGCCGCGGCGACGCCGGCATAAGCGACGAATGTCTACACGCTCATCGCACGCCAAAGCGTCCACACGACGTTCCTCCACGGCGAAACGTGTCGCGGTAGGTAATATTTCCGAGGCGCCGTTCCGGTGAATAGAACACACGAGTTCCGCATACGTGAGCCTCGCCTTACGGTTGCCTCCTTACAACGACCTCGCGTATAGAAACTTCGCCACGGTGTAAATAAATTACGTCTTTTAAACATAAAAAAAAACAAAAGCGCTATCGAGCGCATATCAGAGAGCCGTTGGCAAGGTACTGAAAAAGCGGTTCCTCCACGACCATGGAGAATGTTTGTACTGTTAGCAGCAGCTGGCGTCGGAGAACTCAGAACCGCAAGAATGTGGGTTAGGCGCGCATGCGACAGCCACCGCAGCTGTTCTGAAAACTAGGTCGTTTTACTCACTGCAGCTAAACATGAATATTCATGAAACACTTCCGCTCCTATTCTCGCCCCCCAACCGTGGAACGTGTCCTTCCAAGCCAACCAAGAAAGCGGCCACTGGAGAGCTTCGAGCCGGAGGAGCACCGAGGCACCTAATCGAACTCAAACACACCGCCAGCGGGCACTGTCTTCGCCCTGCACTAACCTCACAAGCCTGGAAGAAAGAGCTAAACGCCCATGACAACAACAACGAGGCGACGGCGAAGATGGGCCCACCCCAGTGCTTGCAGAAGCATCGGCGATCGCGCGCACCACGCAATACAGGAGGCGGCGTGCCACGCCCCCTTTACGTTCGGTGAAACTTGACAGACAGCAGTGAATGCAAGAAGACAAACTGTATCACGGAGCCTCCGGCAGAGCTAACTGGTCTGGTTTGGTTTATGGGGGTTTAACGTCCCAAAGAGACTCAGGCTACGAGGGACGCCGCAGTGAAGGGCTCAGGAAATTTCGACCACATGGGGTTCTTTAACGTGCACTGACATCGCACAGTACACGGGCTTCTAGAATTTCGCCTCCATCGAGATTCGACCGCCGCGGCCGGGATCGAACCCGCGTCTTTCGAGCCAGCAGCCGAGCGCCGTAACCACCGAGCCACCGCGACGGCCCAGGCACAGCTTAACTGTTATAATAAACTTCAGCCGATCCGAATCACTCTATAAAGAGAGTTTCAGTGCGAAATACTACACTGGAAAGGATCCAAAATAAAAAAAAAACCTGTGCTTCAATATGCAAGTGTGTGGCCGCGAGAACGCGAAGAACTCAGGGCACAGCCTTTGGCAAAAATATATAGCCCAAGTGGTTTGCTTCTAAGCCGAGTAGGGGGACTCTCTGAGACACCTGGCAGTTATTCATATTTTCCATAATGTCGCTGAGAACGCAGAACGAGTCACGCATCTAGACTAAAAGGCGGACCCTGTATATTTCCTCGTGCTTACTGGCGATGTTCAAGTCTGATTCTTACCCGTCAGCTATACATGCGCCAATTTAAGCAAACGGAGCCCGCTACGTGCCCGTAAGTGCATTCGACAATCGCGAATGTCCTGACAGAGATGACAATGTACCGCACCGTAGTCGGCGACCCTTCCAGCCTTTGAAGGCGCGTGTGCTGCCCAAAACGTGCCATCAAATCATGTACTGGAAGTGCTTTCCTAACCTGCCGCGGTGGCTCAGTGGTTAGGGCGCTCGACTACTGATCCGGAGTTCCCGGGTTCGAACCCGACCGCGGCGGCTGCGTTTTTATGGAGGAAAAACGCTAAGGCGACCGTCTGCTGTGCGATGTCAGTGCACTTTAAAGATCCCCAGGTGGTCGAAATTATTCCGGAGCCCTCCACTACGGCACCTCTCTCTTCCTTTCTTCTTTCCCTCCCTCCTTTACCCTTCCCTTACGGCGCGGTTCAGGTGTCCAACGATATATGAGACAGATACTGCGCCATTTCCTTTTTTTATTATTATTAATTGGTTTTGGGGGAAAGGAAATGGCGCAGTATCTGTCTCATATATCGTTCGACACCTGAACCGCGCCGTAAGGGAAGGGATAAAGGAGGGAGTGAAAGAAGAAAGGAAGAAGAGGTGCCGTAGTGGAGGGCTCCGGAATAATTTGGACCACCTGGGGATCTTTAACGTGCACTGACATCGCACAGCACACGGACGCCTTAGCGTTTTTCCTCCATAAAAACGCAGCCGCCGCGGTCGGGTTCGAACCCGGGAACTCCGGATCAGTAGTCGAGCGCCCTAACCACTGAGCCACCGCGGCGGGGCCATTTCCTTTCCCCAAAAACCAATTATTGTTATCATTAAGTGCTTTCCTAAGCTACCGTCCTTAGATACATTTAGCATAGCGCGTACCGCTAGCGCTTACTGCGTACCGTGCCCCACTACTGCGCGCGCGCTGATTGGCCTCGGCGCGGCATACGTACGCGTTGTTGACGGGAACGTGGCGCCATCTGGCGCCCTCAAGGCGACCTGCGCATGCGCAGTGGCGCGCTATGCTAAATGCATCTATTCCTTGCTTTACGAAAGCGACATGCCACGTGTTACAAAGCGCTGAAAAAGCTGGAAACATCAGCTGCGATGAGCACACAGACGGCAGAATAAATGACTTTGGAATCAGGTACTCAGATTTTTTTTTTTTTAGAGGAATAACATCCCGCGCGGCTGAAGGCGAAAAGGGGGTTTGGTTTTGGTTTTTTTTTGGGGGGGGGGGGGGGAAGGAAATGGCGCAGTATCTGTCTCATATATCGTTGGACACCTGAACCGCGCCGTAAGGGAAGGGGTAAAGGAGGGAGTGAAAGAGGAAAGGAAGAATAGGTGCCGTAGTGGAGGGCTCCGGAATAATTTCGACCACCTGGGGATCTTTAACGTGCACTGACATCGCACAGCACACGGGCGCCTTAGCCCGTGTGCTGTGCGATGTCAGTGCACGTTAAAGATGGGACAAAACCGCGCAGAAAGGCGTAGCTCCTCGCAGGCCAATTACGGCAAATGCTAAACCATGCTAAAGCGATGCGCAAGACTAATAACAAAGATAGTTTTAAAACGTGCCCCTCATCGTTCCGGTGGCGCTCAGGGAGTAGCCAAGCACAACTAAAAATAAGCAAAACGTAAGAATGAACATAAACTAGCGGCGCCTCCATTGCCCCTCAAAACTGATAGGTTCCGAAATGTAACTGGCATTCGCCTGAATAAACGGAAGCACCACGTGACAGCAAACGGAAGCGAACTGAAACGTAAGCGAACGACAAAGATTTTTACTGAGAGAGAGAAAAAAAATTGGAACTTTCAGTCCCCTGACCGGGGCTTTTGATTTTTGCTTAGTTAGTGAGAGAAACTACGAGACGTCAGTGTGCGTGTTCGATTTTCCTACCTCAAGGCTTGATAACCGCGCTGACTTAGTGCCCGAAGGTGGTGGATACAAAGAGGCCGTAGCTATCTGTACGCCCCGCAATATGTGCTATCACCTTTAAAAGTCAACCGTTAATCGTTGTCAACGGGCACATTTCTCTTCTTTTTTTTTCCCGTCCCAGTCCGCCAGAGCAGTACCGACCGGCCGACACCGCTAAGATAGGAGGCGCTAATGACCAGGGATCCTTGCTCGATCAATTAACGGCGATTCTGCGAAGGCGAAGGAAAATGAAGACGGAGAGAAAGCGGAAGAAGGAGGTGGCAGCGAGGAATTCGCACTGGAGAAAGGAAATGAATAAACCCCACCATCCGCCCGTTAAAGAACTCAATTACCTCTGCGCGTCTTCTTCAGGGCTTTGACAGCCGCTTTCTAGTTTTTTTGATCACGCGAAGGGAAGTGCCAGGTCAAAAAGATAAAGGAAGGAAGCCCCGCCTGTGTCACTCCCACCACACTAAGATCGCCCCGATCCAAGCGTATACGCAGCAGTGATGTTGGCGCTCATTCAAACTTGGCTCCTGTCATACCTGTACGACATCTGAGCTAAGATGCCTATAATCCCGTTCAGGTTTGCTGAGACCGCGTTTGCAAAATATGAACTCACTCAAAAGTCGCAACGAAGAGGCCTAACATTTGTACAGAATGAGGCTTGTCACATAGCTAAGTTCATACCTGTTTTCCTCTGATCGCCGGCCGACTAAAGCATATCTATCTGCATTCATCAACGTCACAGCAAGCAGCGCAGCAAGCATTTAGCGAGGTGCCGGGCACACCTGACTGCTGCTAACAGGTCACGGCAGAGGTAAGTGCACGGGCGAACCCATGAGCGGTGCAGCAAAGCAAAGTAAATACACGACATTGATCATTGCTAGAGTGACACGCCAAGCTACTACACGGTGGACTGTCGTTCATTCGAACTCGCTTAATTCGAACTTCCTGTTTACTCGTGCTGACGCCTCGGGACCCGTCAACGTCACGTGTTTATTAAAGGAGGCCCGACCGGGAACCCTTTATTTCGACTACGCATAGCTGGAGCAGCTGCATTACCTGCATTATTCGACTGCGTTATCGAGATTCGATTGCAATACTACCTGTTGGTTATTTTTTTAGCAGTCATGTCCGCAACATGTGCCGCCTACATTTGAGTCCAAAGAGAGATAGGAGAGAGGTGAGGACGTAAGAGCGGAAACATGAGAGCTTTTAGTTCCCAAGTTAAACAATACGCAAAGGCACATTCGTCAAAAGAAAAACAAAAACAAGCAAAACCCAGCGAACAGAAGCCCAAAAAAAATTGGGGCCGGTAAAGTCACATTTTTTATGAAAGATCCGTCACCTCAAGAGCTCAAAAAAGATGTTTCGAAACACTCTTCCGAAGGCATTTTTTCTAGCAAGATGCGAATAACAAAAGTCACATGGAGCTTATGTTTATCTCTCTTACTTCTTTTTTTTTTTTCAGAAAGAAAATCGAAGGCTTGCATGCACCTGAAAGTCCGCATTTTAATAAAACTTGACGGGAGAAGGCGGCGTGAAAATAAAACTACAATCCTGTCAATCTAGACCCACATGGCCCCCCGCGACATGTAAGGAATGAAGCAAAGGCTGGCTGGCAAAGACCGGTGGTCAGCTTAACTGTCAGGGAAGAAAAGGCAGCGAGACGCGTCTAAAGCTTCAATTAGCAAGATTAAAAGCTTTGGGAGAGACGCGTCAGCACAAAATTTAGCCGCCACTGCGTCGCAGCTTACCATCGTGATCGTCGTCCAAGGCATAATGAGCCGGAACAACCAAACTCTTGAAACCAGCTACTGACCATTCATATACAACACATCTCAAACATACACGGTTGACTTCGAAGTGATGATGTTCTTCGCTTTCCGGCAAAAATATACCGACACAAATTTCACAGTGACAGGCGGCCATGGGGGAGCCAGCGGTCATCGCGCACGTGTTACTGCGCCAAGAGATCCCCCTCCGCCAATTTTTTTTTGCTCTTCTTTCATGCAACATTGCAGGCAGGAAAGTAATTGCAGGCTGCGCACGAGTGCTGTCATGAAGCAAAATCAACATATAGCTGAAAAAAGCTCCACGAATGAGCGAGGCCGACAACGGCCCGACACAGGTGCATTCTTCGACCGCACGTTTCACGCATTCCTTACACTCAATCTTTGGGTCGTATTTCGTAATGACGCATTTTATTTGGCCGTGACGTCAATCGTGACGAAACAACAGAAGGTTGGGAAGCAAACGGCCAATCACAGAGGCAGCCTGTCCGGCCGCGGCACCAATTCGTACCACAACCGACGCCCAGATTATTTAAGCTGCGACTGCACGGACTGGCACCGAAAAAGTTCGTCAGGCGTGTCGAACGCCATTCGTCGGCGTAGTCGCCGGCGCCGGTCCACCAGTGTGGACATGGGCGAGGAACGAGTTCATGCAATGACATCATGGACGTGCTTTTGCGATGACCAGCGTGACGTCTTCTCGCGCGGCCTACGTCACAGGGAGCAGCAAACAATGGGAGAGGACCAAATAAATGTAAAACGAAATTAATCGTTAGAAAATACGGACCTTTGAATCGCAGAGTATACGCGACACCTATTTTGCGACTCAGTTTTCAATGCGCGCAATCGCTACCACGAACATGTGCCCACGAAGCACAATCTTGAATCGAAACGACAGCGCTTCGCACCCTGAACGAAGAGGCGCCAGCGAGCCAGTAAAGAAAAAAAAAAACTCTCTACGTTCCGCTCTCCGTAAAACTGCAGATGCCCATGGTTCGCAACCTTCGTGCAGTTACACCGAAAATAACGTCACCGTTTTCACGACACTTTGCGACAGTCACAGACGGAGGCGGCGGCGACTTGAGACCTGGAACGAAATTGATTTTCGCACGTACAGTTTAACGTCCCAAAGCGACACACGGGCTGCGAGAAAAAGAACTTAATAAACCTAAACTTCAAATCTCCCGCTTTCTTTCTTGTCTTCTTTCTTTCTTTCTTTCTTTCTTTCTTTCTAGATGTAAGCGCATGACACGTACACCGCAGCCAGTTCTTTAATGACATTTAACGGGAGAAAGTTGCGCGGAAGGCGCAGAAACAAAAAATCCCCCATATCCCAGCAGACCGGGAGTCCAGTTCGATACGTAATGAATGAGATGAAAGCTGTCTCACAGGGAAACGGGGACACTTCCGACCTTTTCGCTCAGAGCAAAATTCTCTCTCTCTCTTGCTTTTTTTTATCCGAGTTTCCTCCACACGGGTCTTCATCTCCGGCTTCATTTTCTGCGCGCCTGTACGCTTAAACCATCGCGAACAGAATCCGCTTAAAGCAAAGGGGCGTCACAGCTTAGTGAAAGGAAACGTGCACAACCATAACAACAACAAAAAATAAAGACGCCCGCCTGTCCGCCGCCCGCGGAGAAGCGACACGTCAAGGAGAAAGCTATACGTCCGGGCCCTTTCGTTTATTGAGAAGTGAGCCTGCAGCTAATTAAAAACGGTCCGAGATAAAGCAAACGCAGGGCGGTGCAGCACAGCACAAGCACCACGGCGAGCGATGGCCGGTTAATCTTTTTCTCTTTCATTAATTACGCTTCTTACACACACTGAAGAGAAGGAAAGAGAGAGAGAGAGAACCTGTTTCTTCATTTTTGGTGCAGACCAAAACAAAAATTAAAAAGACAAACCTGGACTCATTAGTGCCCACGACTTGAGTTTGGCCCACGCTTCCGCCCGAAGCCTAGCGCTTTCTTATCCACATCTTTCTTAGCTCTCGAAAAATCCTCTTCCTCGTGGTACCGCAGCGCACGGGCTCGCTGCGCATTTTTCTCCCTCCAGCTCGCTCACGCATTCACTTTTGCCGCAGGCTGCGTCCGCATGCGTCCGTGTGTGAGAGAAAGAAGGGGGGGGGGGGGGGGAGGGGGGCTTGGAGCAAGTAAGAGCAAGCCCCTCTCAAAAGCAGATGACGCAAAGCGCACTCGCAACAGAATCAAAGCAAACAGAGGCGAACTTATTTTTGACGGAGTTGTTCCCGGCAGCTGCGCAGGCCCGCACAACACCAAGAAAACGCAAGCGACGAGCGGCTCCTAGGCCCTGCCTGCTGACCGACTGAGCGGCCGCGCACGAGAAAATAAAGAAGATAAACAAAAGAGAAGCCAGCGAAGCCGGCTAGAACGTCAATTAAAGGCACGCGCGCGCACTTCGCGAGCAGCGGCTTCTTCTGCCCCAGTGCGGTATTGCCGGTGAAGTTTCGAAAGCCGCGCAGTGCTGCCGGCGAACGGCCCGCAAAATTTTGAAACTCAGACATGTTCATCGTCGAATTTGCATTTAAGTTTCTCATCTTTACCAATCACTTCTCTCGAACGTTTCAAACGAGCCTCTTCGAAAGCAGCAAATGCCGCGGTGGCTGAGTGGTTATGGCGCTCGGCTGCTGGCCCGAAAGACGCGGGTTCGATCCCGGCCGAGGCCGTCGAATTTCGATGGAAGCGAAATGCTAGAGCCCCGTGTGTTGTGCGGTGTCAGCGCTCAACAAAGAACTCCAGGTGTTCGAAATTTCTGGAGCCCTTCACAACGGCGTCTCTCATAGCCTGAGTCGCTTTGGGACGTTAAGCCCCCATAAACTAAGCAAATGCCTGCGCAACTCTTCCGACTAGCTGCGTAACGGCAAGATGACGGATCGCTGTTAAATGTGGATAGACAATGGTACCTAACGCAATGCGGTTTTTGAGTGTGTGTATGGTTTTTGGGAAAGGGGTGTAACGTTCCAAGGCGACTCAGGCTATGAGGGACGCCGCAGTGAAGGGCTCCGGAAATTTCGAACATCTGGGGTTATTTAACGCGCACTGACATCGCACAGTGCACGGGCCTTAGAATTTCGCCTCCAGCGAAATGCGACCGCCGCGGGCGGGATCGAACCCACGTCTTTCTGGTCAGCAGCCGAGCGCCATAACCACTGAGCCACCACGGCGGCCCTAACGCAATGCAAAGGTATAAATCTGGAGAAAAACACCAGGTCGCGCCACCTGTGTTGTGTTGCGTTTTATGGCACATAGGCAGCTTTGGTCATCATGCGTAAGTATAGGAAAAGTTTTCTGCAGAATTTTTAGGTCGCGCCACCTAAACGCGCGTAAGATAGACTCTGAACTTTCTCAACCTGTTTTGCCATCAACTTTTTTTGTGTGTTCAATATTAACGCAATTATGCACTGTTTATTGTAAGCATCCATGCACAGTCTTGGTGAAAAGAATTCAGGCCAAAGCCTGTACCGATAGCTATACTACGAAACCTCTTTGAGCCTTCAGCGTGGCCACCCCCTGGTCACGTGGTTGGTCACGTGACCAACCACAGGCGAAACAGAGCTGCAACAGCTGTGCGCATGCGCCGTGTCAAGTGGGACGAAGATGAAGAAGGAACGCCCAGCGAAACGCAGCGGCGAAAGACTGACTTTGCAATTCGACTGGGCGAGTTCCACTCGGCCAGATGTAGCTATCGCGTCACCCCAGGTCTAACCAGAAGACCACTGAAGAGCACAGAGCCTTGTAATGCTAAGAAGTTTCTGCTTGACGTGTTCTTTGAATGCTCCACTACAGGAGGGAATTAAAGGAATATTCATTCCACTACAAGTGAGCACTGCAGCCTAAAGACTTTTCGCGGGGGATGTACACTTGCCTCCTTATAGACTCAAGCAATTATACTTTTTTGTTGTTCTGAACGTTATCATATAATTTGAATCTTTTTTCCTGGGGATGAACTTGCTAGTGAGAAGACTTGTGTCCTTAGCAGGCTTGTAAGTTATGGCCCACTGGTCAAGCAATTAAGTAACCCGATCCAGTGACCGCTAGGGCGGACGTAATTTGTTTATCCACTTTTCCTTCTTGAAATGAAAATGAGCCAGCTGCAGTCTACTCCATAAAAGGGGTACAAGTGGACGACCCCGAACTGCATACTCGAAAAACGTCAGTAAAATTGTCGGTGGTTTAGCTCTGGTTAAACTTGGAGTGACGCGATAGCTACAGATGGCCGGGTGCAACTCGCTCAGTCGAATTGCAGCGTCAGTCTTTCGCCGCTCCGTTTCGCTGGGCGTTCCTTCTTCATCTTCGTCACACTTGACACGGCGCATGCGCACAACTATGGCAGCTCGGTTTCGCCGGCGCCACGTGGCTGGTCACGTGACCAATCACGTGGCCAGCCACGGCGTCGCGCCGCCGGCAGCTGCTCCGCACGACATGACCAACCACGTGACTGCGTGGCGGCGCCGCCACGCTCAAGGCTCGAAATGCTACCGTAATGCAGCTATCACTACAACACGACAAAGCATCCATTCAACCGAACTGAGGAAAAATAAATTCAGAATAACATGAGCGTCGCCTTCGGCTTTCGAATGTTACATGAACACAAGTTCCTGCGCGGTATACGTAGACACCGCACAGTCAAAAAAAATTATAGGATAAAAGGGAGCGTTGTATTTCTATTGCTTCTCGACCGGCATAAGACATTCGCTGGCGTCGCTGCCGCTCTGCGACCGCGTAATATACGGCTAGTTGCACGATCGGGAGCGACTACTGCGAATCGGTGCGGCGACAATCTCGAGAAACGATGAAAACCCACGATAAAGCGGTTACGAATTACAGGCGACGGCGGGGCGAAAGCTCTCCTCTCGTGAAATAAAAGACGGCCATCAACGACTTCGTACCTGCGTTCTTCTTGGCACTGCCTGATTACGAACAGATTAGCCGACGGGGGCTCTTAAGTGCTCGCTTCGACTTCCCGATAAACAAAATATAAACATTACGCAACAAACAAACAACGACAGGCCCGCCTTCCAAATTTACCAAACGTATTCCTGCGGGCGCCTACATAAAAGCCCCTGATGAAGGACTCGGGATGTGTTTTACAGAACGAGCTCCACGCGTCGCGAACAGTTCCAACAATGAAGCGGCAGCGGCATTTGTGCGCCCGGCGTGCGCTTTTAACGGCTTGTGCGCTGCTCTGTCTGGTTCGCGACGTCTTTCTGTACACAGTCACTTGCACGCGCGCACTTCAAAGCGCATACAAAGAGGTAGAGGTGCGGAGCACGCAAGAAAAGCCTGCAAATCACCGCCGAAGGCAAAACAAAAAAGATAAGTAAGAACTGAATTCAGAAGAGAGAAGAGAACGTCGGGTGAACAGAGTGCCCGACCAGGAGGGAAGAGCCAAAAGAGCGCCGGAGCAACAACTGCGCACTGTCGGAGCCATCGCGAGAGCAAAGTCAAAAGGAAAAGGCAGCGGAGGACAGCAAACTTCCCTTGGCAGGTCGCCACCGCAAATCGTGATCAATGCACGTTCGAATGTTCCGGGCGCGCGTTCTGCCTCGTTCGAAGGCCGGCCCCACGCACACACACACACGCATCCCGGGCTCAGTTCACGCCCGCCAAGAGCCAGGCCCCACACACATCCAGCTCCCACCGAGCGTCGACGCGACAACAACGAACGCACTACACTCTCCCTCTCTCAGCCTGCCTCCTCTGTTCCGGCTCGCGCGTGTCTTTCATTTTCGTATATACGATTGTCCTCCCTCTTCTTCCTCCTCCTGCCTTTGTACTCGGCACACAGTGCCCCCCCCCCCCCCCCCCCCCACTCCCCTCCTACCACACATAGACGACGTCGCCCTTTTCCGATGCCGGGTCGGAGCGGAGCCGAAAGATCAATGCTCCGGCATTTGTTGCGGTGCGCGCTTTCATGGCATTGTCGACACACAGACAGACAAAGAAGACGAGAGCAGCAAGCGTAGCGTTGCGGTCTGGCCACCGCCGTTCTCTCGACGGCGCCAAGGGAAAACGTCGGCGTTAAGTATAGACTGCAGCGAGGCTGAGCTGTTGCTCGGTTCGGTTCCCGTATAGACCTCGACGCTCGGTTCTCTCGGAGAACAACCTGACGCTGATTGCGCACCCGTTATCGTAACGACGAGCCCGCCTTCTGGAGAAAAGAGAGTTTTTTTTTTTTTTTTGCCGTAGGACGCGTTCTGGTTGCTGCTACGACACTCTCTCGGGTGGCATGCATAACACCGCGGTCGATTTCTTTCTTTTGTTTTTTAGCGCCGTTTTTCTGACACTTCCAAGCTTCAACAAAGCTGCCGAGGAGCGTTGGAAAGACGGGAATAAGCGGAGCGATTCTGAAGAAAAACGCGCGCGCCGTGGAATAAAAAACTGCCGGATTTACGACAGCGAGGAGAACGCGACAAACAGTAGAAACTAGGAGATCACTAGAAAACGCAAGCGCGGCAAGCTTTGTTTTGTTTTTTTTTTTCGCTCCCCGCAGGGTTCCATTTTGCCGTATCGACCGTTCAGCACAAAATCGTGTTGTTTCACACAATTCTAGGACCACGCAACGAAACTTGCCGCTGATTACAACAACAAAAAACTAACTCCCTGTTCCACTGACTGTCGTGAGGCCGAACTACCAGGTGATCACCGATCTTCTTTAAATACCTGCAAGGGTCGCTATTCCCGCAGCAATGAATAAATAGAGAGAAAAGAAAAAAACGCATGGAGAGGCTAACTGTTTTCGTCGTAATCGTTACGTTTCCCTACAAGCACAGCTCTCTCAAGCATCCTTTTCTGCGATGTGCAGTGGCCGCTAGTAGACTTAGATTTAAAAAAAAAAGTGAAAATGGGCGCACCACTAGGCTATTTCTAATGCGCGCGTTCTCTCCATCAGCTTCAGCTAAGGAAGACCGGAAGTGCGCATGTCCGTAGGCTCGCAAGCGACGTCATCGTTGCCCCCGTCCAACCTTACGCAGCATACCTACATGCCGAGGTCGACGAGCGGAAAAGCGCCCACCGGCGAAAAGGGGAGACCACAGACCAGAGAGGAGCAACGGGTCAGGACACGTGCCCCTTCGGTGTTCTCACACATCACCGTCGCCCCCACGTTACCCTACAGAAATGGAGAGAGCCGGGCACACAAAGCGGGGCTTCGCAGGAAGGAAGAAGGGAAGCGGAGAGGGATGGGGTTGTACGAGGGGGAGAAAGGCGTGCCCAGGAGCGATATCTCTCCAGACCCGGGACAATTCAAGAGTCCACATCGCCGCACGGATCGAAGTCGGTGCAAGGCGGACACAAAGCCTTCTTCGCCTATCGCAACCGGCGAAAGGAAGGCAGGAGGAGGAGGAGGGACTAGATGGAGGGGAGCAGAGTAAGGGACAGGTCGAGAAACAAGGAAAGAGAGGGGGAAGAGAGGGGGGAGGACAAGCAGTTCGGGAGCGAAACCATCTAGGAGGGGTGATGAGGAAGGTAGCGGGCCCGCAACGGACGCGCCAGCGAGACGCAACAAAAGGCCGGGATGAAAGAGCCGTCCAAAACAATCGCAAGCGTCGCTGCTGCGCGATGCGTGCGTTTAGGTATCAAAATACAAGGAAGAAAAAAATTAATGAAAAATCGAGGGGGACCTTCGCTAAAGTTTAAACAGCGGACAATGCGAACCGGAATCACAGGAAAAGGCTGGGGCGGCTGCGGGGCCTGGGAGGGACGTGCGAGGCGAAACAGTGCGTGGAGCCGCTGTAAACAAACGTCCATTTTTCAACGCAGTTTCTCCAACGAAGTAGCGCACGGGAGAAAGAAAGAGGCGCGAAAGTAAAGAGAAATTTCTTCGAGGCTTTTGTTTCTGCGGGCTCGCATCTACTAGGTTAGTTGTTCAGAGCCGAGATGCCTGCACGGGGAAAAAAAAAAACAAGCGAGCAGGGGAAAGGCAACGGTTGCTGCAGTGTTTGCGCTACAGATTCATTGCCACCACGCGTCATTTTTTTTTCTCACATAAAAAAAAACAAGAGGGGAGAGGGTGATTCCGGTATCTTCGCGCTTTGTGTTTGCGTAGAACAAAAGAGCCAGCTCACGTCTGGAAGAAATAACATAATAAAGAATGCCGCAAGATGACTGCCTAGATGATGACACCGCGTGGTTCTTACGTTGGACATTTTTTTCTTCTTATTCCTTCCTTTAGCAACACGTCACTATTGTTTTTCTCCTGACGCTACTTCTTTTGTACCAAAGCTGCCACTCCGAAATGGACGGCCGGAATCGTGCGCGGACTCCCGACGACAACAACCGGAGCAATGCAAGCAGTTTTTGGCAGAGCTGTCTTTTTTTTTCTTCTTCTTTTTGTGCTCCCAAACGACTTCACTGGACCGAATCCAAATCGCTGCGCCCTAAAAACTGACTACTCTGTGTACGCCTTGCAGACGCAGTGTGAACATACAGACAGGGTCATTTGGTCGAATTCGGACAAATGCCGAGGCATCGTAGCTGTCAAAAGAGCACGAGCACTTCTAGCTCCACGCCATAACCGCTCCGGCTTCAATGCCCATTGTGTTCAGTCCCCCACACACAAAAGACCTGAAGTACTCAAAGTCTACATCCAAATTTACTGGAACGACGTCGAGAGATAACGGCATGGTACATTGCCCACTTTTTCCTTAGCCTTGTAAAGCGTGCACCACCGCATAGCAAGCTTTATAAAGGTGAAGCCTAACTTCAAAGCTGATTTAAAAAAAATGGACACGTCGCTGAAGCTGACCCGCCGCGGTGGCTCAGTGGTTGGAGTGCTCGGCTACTGAGCCGGAGTACCTCGATTCGAACCCGACCGCGGCGGCCCGCGTTTCGATGGAGGCGAAACGCAAAAGGGCGCCCGTGTGCTTTGCGATGTCAGAACACATTCAAGATCCCCAGGTGGTCGAAATAATTCCGGAGACCTTCACTACGGCACCTCTTTCTTTTTCTTTCTTCTTTCACTCCCTCTTTCCTCCCTTCCCTTACGGCGCGGTTCGGGTGTCTGCCTAGATATGTGAAACAGTTCCTGCGCCATTTCCTTCCCTGAAAAACCAATTTTCATTTCATTATTGCCCCGCCGCGGTGGCTCAGTGGTTAGGGCGCTCGACTACTGATCCGGAGTTCCCGGGTTCGAACCCGACCGCGGCGGCTGCGTTTTTATGGAGGAAAAACGCTAAGGCGCCCGTGTGCTGTGCGATGTCAGTGCACGTTAAAGATCCCCAGGTGGTCGAAATTATTCCGGAGCCCTCCACTACGGCACCTCTTTCTTCCTTTCTTCTTTCACTCCCTCCCTTATCCCTTCCCATACGGCGCGGTTCAGCTGTCCGCTGATATATGAGACAGATACAGCGCCATTTCCTTCCCCCCAAAACCAATTATTATTATTCATTTCATTATTTTTTCTTACTTGTTACCCGCCGCGGTGGCTCAGTGGTTAGGGCGCTCGACTACTGATCCGGAGTTCCCGGGTTCGAACCCGACCGCGGCGGCTGCGTTTTTATGGAGGAAAAACGCTAAGGCGCCCATGTGCTGTGCGATGTCAGTGCACGTTAAAGATCCCCAGGTGGTCGAAATTATTCCGGAGCCCTCCATTACGGCACCTAATTCTTCCTTTCTTCTTTCACTCCCTCTCTTATCCCTTCCCTTACGGCGCGGTTCAGGTGTCCAACGATATATGAGACAGATACTGCGCCATTTCCTTTCCCCAAAAAACCAATTATTATTAAAGCGTGCACCACCACATAACGAGCTTTGTAGAGGAGAAGCCTAACTTCCAAGCTGCTTGAAAAAAAAAAAAGACGTTGAAGCTTCCTCAAGCTGTGCATCTGCACAAAATCGTTGACTAAGCTAAAAAAAATAGCAAACTGCGCCAACTACACGCTGAGAAAAGAGACTGCAGCGTATTCAGAAGCCGCAATGTCTTCCACAGCCACCCCGCCTGCCAAGCTCGCATGTCAAGTTCCAGCCACGCTCAGCGCGAATCCGCCACCGCCGAAGAAAGGCTCGCGCCCATTCGCGTTCGCACCGGGGCATAAGAAGAGAAGGGGGAAGGCTTCCTGCGCATCCATCCATCCAGCCACCCGAGCGTGCATCCATTCGGCCGGAGCCGGCGGCGCTCACCTCTGATCTCGTGCCGCTCCGGGAAACCGCGCGCCAACGTCGAGAAGCAGCGAGAGCTCGCCCGCTCGGCGAAGCCAAGGTTATCTATCTGGGTTCGCGCGCCTTTCTCGGCTCGACAGTAGGGCTGCTGCTACCCCAGCTCGTCTTCCCGGCACTTCTCGCAATTCACTTCGCTTTTTTTTTTCTTTCGAGCCGTTCTTTTTTCGTTTTCCACTTGTCTGCGCAGCATCGCTCCTCACGCCGACATTTCTATCCTTCTTTCTGCCGGTACCTAAATCGCGAGGTCTCGTTTTGCATGCCTCTGCTTCGGGCCGGAATGGAGGCATACTCGAAAGGAGGTGCAAAAAAAAAGAAACAGTGAAAGGAAGCATACTCAACGTTTCAGCGCCCAGAACAAAACAGCCCCGGTCAAACGCCATGCCCGGTAGGCGAGAAATTCTCTCGAGCCTTCGCTGGAGATATCGGATGCAGAAACACGGTTGCTTCACATTGGAAACCACCCGAGTGAGTACAGAAAAGGAAAGAGTGGCGCGGGGAAAATGTGGAGAAACGCGGGACGGTACAATAAAAAGCGCTTACGAGGTAAACGAAACCACCTTTGCAGGCTGGCTGCTCTCTGTCGGGCATGAGGACAGATAGAAACCGCGAGGAAGAAACGCGAGAAGAAACAGAACAAGGGTAGACCGAGACCAGGAGGGGTGGTGTTAAACGTGGCCACGGTCAACGGGTAAGCGAAAGTTAGGGGAGCCACTAAAGCGAGAAATGCGAGTTAAGGACAAAAAAAAAGTATAACGCGGAAAAACTTGGCTCGCGGTTACAAGGAGGGTGCTGACATTGCGCCAGAAAAAAAAACGATGTCGCAGTACAAGAAAGCTAAGGAACGCCACAGAAAAGCGAGAGGTACCGAAGCGCGCATCCTGGAAGCACGAAAGGAATTACTAAGTAAAAATCTCGCAGGAAAAAAAATATTACGCTCTAAGATGGTGCAACAAGTGCAGCGAAAGAATGAAACAGTTTTAAGGCGAAAAATAAAATCATCAAGGAATATCCAACAGCAAAAAAGAAACTCCGAGGCTACAAGGAATTAAAAAAAAAAGACAACCAGATGGAGAGACTTTGGGGCCGAAGGCAGTCATGTAAGCACGGAAAAACTCGTTCGAATTCAATACCCCGACCGCTAGCATAAAGAGAGAGTCTCCAGTACAGAAGGGAAAAGTTGAATATAAATAACTACAGAAAGGAGAGAGTGAAGCCAGGAAAGAAGGAAAACGTAACAACAGAACAAAGGAAAGAAAACAACGAAACACCACCACACGATGAAAGCAAGAAAGACAGCGAGAGCGGGCAAAGCAAAGGGAGCGATGCAAGCAGGCGAGCCACCAGCCCGAACGGGAAGATTGGGGAAGGAGATTGAAAGAAGGCGGCCAACTTGGCGCATGCGTGATTCGCGTGGGTAGGGAAGGGAGGGAGGGGAGAGGGCGGCGTGGCTGCGAGCGCGCCCGCGTGGAGGGGCTCGCCCCAAAGAAACGGAGCAGCACATCGTGATCGCGGCTCCTGCAGGCCAGAGTTCGGCGCCCGACGAAGGCGGCGGTGGTGCTGCGTCCCGCGCTCAACAACACCCGGGCTCGACAGCGTCCGTCGGCGGGATAGGAACGCTCGACAGGGCGCACCCTTCTCCCTAGTTGAAAAGTTGTAGTCGCGCTAGCGCAGCTGCGAAGACTGCCCAGCACTCCCCTTTCTTTTCAACCGCTAGCTCTCGTTGTTCACGGGACAGCCAGTTTCGGATAAGGGGTGTGCCAAACTGTCGAGGTCTCTGCTCATCTTCGTAGCTCTTTCCTCCCACAGTTCAGTTGCAGTGAAACCTAAGAGCAAAGAAGGCTTTGTGGAGCGCAGGTTCATCGTAGTGGCCGCCACTAAATAGGGAAGAAAAGGAAGACATTCGAAAGGGGAGCGATTGCAAAGGAGTCATCGCAACGAAAGTGATAGCGTCAAGTTTCCATTCGGTGGATCAGGCAAGTCGTAATTTGTAGGCTATAAGGCATCCGTCAGAAAGCGGCGCGTAGCCAAGACAAGTGCGACGAGAAGCCTCGAACGACGAGGAGTGCAAGAAGTCGTCGACCGGAATTAAGTGAGTAGAATTCCGACATTTCCCAGGGTATGCCATCCCGCGTGAAACGAGTGCGGTCACGTACTAATAATAATAATAATAATTGGTTTTTGGGGAAAGGAAATGGCGCAGTATCTGTCTTATATATCGGCGGACACCTGAACCGCGCCGTAAGGGAAGGGATAAAGGAGGGAGTGAAAGAAGAAAGGAAGAAGAGGTGCCGTAGTGGAGGGCTCCGGAATAATTTCGACCACCTGGGCATCTTTAACGTGCACTGACATCGCACAGCACACGGGCGCCTTAGCGTTTTTCCTCCATAAAAACGCAGCCGCCGCGGTCGGGTTCGAAAGCGGGAACTCCGGATCAGTAGCCGAGCGCCCTAGCCACTGAGCCACCGCGGCGGTTAGGGTCACGTACGACTAACTCTCGTTTTGAGCTGTCAGCGCAGCAAACGGCGGAATGGGACTTCTTTCGCGCTTTAATAACGACGACAAGCAGCTCACTGACAACGCCTGCCAACCCGCCAGGATCTTCAGCCTCTATCCAGGGATGGGAAAATGCGGCGTGAAAAAGAACGTGCTTATTATCACTCGATCTGGTTGTCTAGTGCACGCATTTTGAACGATTTTTAAAGCCCAATACGTGCCTTCTCGCAAGCTTTTCGACACGCATGTATCAAGCCATATACTGTGTTAAAACTAGGCAGGTACCAAGGAACACAGCCGTTCAGAGCACAATAACGACCAACCCTCTGTGCCTGGCTGAGAAATGTACAATTTTTCGGCCTCAGCGAGTAGCCACTCGTTTCAGTGATTAAGCTATATAATGGCGTTGCATACCACTCCAGAAACTTAATGCCACATGTGGTCATTTAAGTTCACGAATGGATCAAAATTAGGCCACTGTGGTCATTGAAAACTTTTTTTTTTCGGTGCAGTTCTTTTCGGCCGGTAAAGGTGCAGGCGGGACTAAGAACGTGCCTTGCATTAATCCTATCACATTCAACAGCTAATGTTCAGTCATTCTGCATTCCGCAAAAGCAACGCATTAAAAAAAAACAGCGCTCAAATGCGCCGCACGAAGAGAAGCGACGAACCAATCAATTCAGAAATACCTCTTGGAACCCTCAGGCGTTTAATACATCGAGCATGCTATCTGGTTCACGGCGTTGCTCGAGTGTAGAGCGGGGAAGCCGACAAAACTAAAAAACTAAAAACCACGCAACTGCGACTTTCTCGCTCTCTGCAATCTGCGGGATTCGGATATGGGATCTGCCCATTAGGGTTTTAAAAAGTAGAAGGAAGGAAGGGCACAGTCGAGCCGTCTGCTTGCATCACTCTATTTGATTTATTTATTTATTCTGTACCTGAATCGCCATTTAGGCATTTCCAGTGCCCCAGACTACTCAAGTGCGCTAGATTCCATGCTCACGCTCCATACAACTCATCAACGCGCTTATGCCAGCCGAAAAAAGTGTGGACTCTGTTCGAGTAAAAGTGACCCAGGCATAGAAGAAGCTTTTTCACCAGTGTGCAATGGTACTGCACACAATAACACGCATGTAGTTCCACCTTAATCCACGAACTGGTCGTCGATTACGTGCCCTTATCTCTCACGCCTACAAGTGACCGCTTTTCTTTTTTTTTTACTCACAAAATAGCACAGAGTCAGCAGGCCACACCTCATGATCTATATACGCAACAGGTATGGTCGCAAAACAAACATTATAAATCGAGCTCCCTGTCAAAAGAAGCTAGCTTTCGTTTCATAAAGACATAAATGAGAGCCATATCGCCCACTCCGACGAACCCGAACTGACTGCTAGACAAATGCGTGGGGTTGATTTCATATCTTTGCTCTAGAGCAAAGATTTGACTTGACCTTATTTATCTTGCGCAATCTCCTTAAAACAGGGCGCGACTGATCATAACCTTGAATCGCAAGCAGCAAAAAGGTACCACCCCATCTATCTCTGCAGCGCTCTCCGTATTGCTTAATGGCGTCCACCCAACAGTTCCACCGCCTGTGCAGGCAGCTTCTAGAGATAAACAGAAACAGCAGATCCCCCAACAGCACCGGGCTGTGAGCTTCAAGTCGTTACAAATGCGAGCGCGGGTTACGGCGGCATTTACATTTCCGGCGACTGCTACTTCTCTCCCTTTCCTCTCCCTCCGTTCATCCTCCCTCTCTCCCCGTTCTCCCCTTTCCCCTCCCTTTTCGCAGCCGCTTAAGAGGGACACGTCCCGTACGCGTCCCGCCACAGAAAGCCCCCCGCGCAAGAGGGCGGAGCACGCCGAAAGAGGCGTAGCGCGCAAGCGCATCCTACACAGTACGCGTCGCTAAGCACTTCCTTATCTCGCTCGCAAAAAAATCTCGCCGGTTTGCGAAAGACTGAGGACCGCGGGTCCCTACTTCACCACGATGCACCGGGTCGTCGGGACGAGCGAAGACGACGACGGCAGTGAGAAGGAGGGGAAAAAAGGAGACGGGAAAATAGGGAGGTGAAAGCGCCGCGCATTTCTCAGAAACCGGTAATTATTCAGTCGCGCCGACAATTAATCCGACAGGAAGCGCTCTTCCCTCGTCGGTCGGAGGAAACGCCGGCCAACCCCACTCCTCCCTTTCCTTACCGGTCTCCGACTCTCCTCGGCTGCGCCTGCCATCGCCGGGCCGCTGCTCGCGGTAGTTCGGGGTAGATGTATGGTGCCGTACACGCCCCTGCGCACCGCTCGACGAAGCCAGGGCGCGGTTCGCTCACGCCGTGTGTACACGAGGAGCAAGCGGAGCCTCGCGTATGCGGCTCGTGCGCGTGCTAAGCGGCGCAGCCGGAAACGGTAAGAGAGAACGCAAGCAACGGCGGCGGCTAATCTTGATTGAGCGCTGGCGCAAATTGCGAGCAGGCCCTCCTAAACCGACGAGCACGACGTATGGCGCTTGCCCTCTCTCTTTCTCCATCCTCGGCCGGATGTTTCATGCACGGTCGCTGCATGCCCAGTCGTGTAGGCGATTGCACCACTATGAACGACCGACGACTGCGCGCCCGCCCGGCCCCAAGCGGATAGAGAGAGAGAGAAAGAGACGGCTTGGCGCCGAGGATGAAGCCGCCAAGGCACGCTCGGGCGAGTGCGACTAACGCCGGAAATCGCGACAGCGAGGCATTAATTTGCCGGGCACACTGAAGCCAGAGCGACGACGCTATATGGCTGCTCTGCACGGACGCGCCGCTTTCGTGAATTCGGTTGGGGCGAACTTAGCACAGTGCACATGCAGAATCGGTTTCCGCTCCAAAGTGCCCCCCCCCCCCCCCCCCCTCGTTTAATGCAGCCACGCAAGATAGTGTCGCCAATGGAAGTGCATGAGGGAGCGAGAGGAGCAGGAAGGAAGGCTGGGGCGCACTTCGGCGGGGCTTCAAAGCAAGAGGATGTTTATGCGCGAATTCTGAATGCCTCACGGCGTCATTTGGCGGCGAAGAAACCTTACGGATGTCTCTCTCTCTCTCTCTACCCCCCCCCCCCCCACACACACACACATACACACACACACACACACATACACACACACACACACACACACACACACACACACACACACACACACACACACACACACACACACACACACACACACACACACACACACACACACACACACACACACACACACACACACACACACACACACACACAATCCTACTGTAAAGAGGAAATGACGTCCGCGTTCTCACCGGCTGTTATCTTGTCGTTTCAAGTACACGAGGGTACTCCAGATACCGTTTCAAGTCACTCTGAAGAGTGCAAGCACAACCAGCAACAAATTTCCGAGCGTAAGTAACTGCAGCGATACAGCATCTCGTCCTAAAAGCTATCTGCCTTGTTTCGAGGCGCTGGGACGGTTCCTGTACCTCTGCGGTTTAAAGTAAAATATGTCTTGCAGTACACAAAGCGTCGTTCACATCCCTAGGTGTCTTATTTTCCCAGTTTACTGTACCTCAAATCACAAAAGACACTGGGTCGTATAGGCTAGCGGAAGCTCTCACTATTCCTGCACCGAGACAACAGACTAAACTGCTTTGTTCGGTAAGTCTAGTTAAGTTCGGTAAGCTGCCCCTGAAAATTGCGAGTCTAACCGGCTTCAAGTGACGCAAGCGCAAGTCTCAACGCGCAAAAAAAAAAAAAACCCCGCCGCGGTGGCTCAGTGGTTAGGGCGCTCGACTACTGATACGGAGTTCCAGTGTTCGAACCCTACCGCGGCGGCTGCGTTTTTACGGAGTAAAAAATGCTAAGGCGCCCGTGTGCTGTGCGATGTCAGTGCACGTTAAAGATCCCCAGGTGGTCGAAATTATTCCGGAGCCCTCCACTACGGCACCCTCCTCCTCTCTTTCATCTTTCACTCCCTCCTTTATCCCTTCCCTTACGGCGCGGTTCAGGTGTCCAACGATATATGAGACAGATACTGCGCCATTTCCTGTTCCCCCCAAAACAAATTATTATATTATTTATAAAAAAAACGCGAACTTTCACTTCACTTCGCTTTGCCTGCATCGGCACATTTCTTATTTTCATATACAGGTCACAGACATTCACGTCTATCTTGGGCTTCGAGGAATAAGAAAAGAAGAGGAAAAAAAAAAACAGCGCATCTCTTTTCAGGCGGCAACTGCGCCAAGAACGAGGCCGCAGTCGCCCGCCGTAAAACACCGCAGCGCGCCGCCGCACTCTCGAAGCTGCTTTACGCCGCATCTACAGACTCGGCAAAGCACCCGCTGGTTGACAATGAGCTATCATTCACTCTGCCCCAGAACAGCGCTTCCCCTGCGGACGGACGGGAAAGGAATTCCACTCGCGTCATACGCTCAGCTCCATAACTTACCACCCGTGACGAAAAAGAAAACGAAAAGCAACGCGAAGAGAAAGCGTGGAGGAAAACGCGGCCCTTTGGCCACCGTGGAGTCGGGGGAGAGCTCATTCATAAGAAAACGCCGCGCCACTGCCGCACGGCCCCGTGAAGAACGAGCCTGACAGACTTGCTGGGGGCAGCGTCCGCTCACTCCATATCGGCGCCCGGACGCGCAAGAGTAATAGCACAATAACGCCGTCGTCCTATAGGGCAGCAATAACACTCGCCAGCGTTCGGCACGTCTGGCGTATACCTCGGAGGCTGTCGTTCACGAGCACCGCACGCCCTGTGAGCGCTGCAGAAATGGAACCGAATGTTTGCCAAACGAGACTCCGTTTCGGGTTTCTTTTTTTGCTGTCGTTATTTTCCGCACTCGTTTTGCAAAACAGCTCCACTTTCCTTTACGATTGTAGAGGGCCCGGTACCTTCGCCCTGTCCTTTTCGTTCCTGCTACAGCGCTGAAGCTACTGGCCGCAGGGCAGTGCGCGCACCTCGTGAGCGAACTTTGGTGAGCCTCTGTGGATCCTCGAACACACGGGCTTGACGTCCCGTCTGTTCTCCGTCAGGTAGTTACACGCAGTGACCGAACGCTCCGCGAGTTCTACCTTGAACGATTAATAACTGGACGCCCCACTCCAGTTGTAACCTACACAGTGCTGTGCGCGTGTGTGATTTAATTCCTCTAAAATGAACTAATCACGCGCACAACCTGGACACATTACTTA
Source organism: Amblyomma americanum (assembly GCF_052857255.1). Classification (NCBI taxonomy): domain Eukaryota; kingdom Metazoa; phylum Arthropoda; class Arachnida; order Ixodida; family Ixodidae; genus Amblyomma; species Amblyomma americanum. The sequence goes on from NC_135498.1 coordinate 23,896,337, forward strand.
TTGTGTAAATAGTTTGTACATATTACTTCTCCCCCTGTCCTCTATTCCTGTCCCCTCACCTCTTTCATTTCATTTCTCCATTCTGCCTGCTGTCCTTTATTTCCGCTGCCCCAGCTCAGGTGCTTCTGTATCGATGGCAGATGCCGGGGCTAGCAAAAATCTTTTCCTTCCTTTTTACTATTATTTTTAATAAAACCACTACCACCACCACCACCTGAAGCTTACCGCCGCTGCGTTTTGAAACGGGAGCGCTTTCAGCGGAGTTTTGCGAACGCCGTACAGTACCCCTGATCGAGCTAACCCGACCCTAAAAAGTAAAGCCCAAGCGTACTGTCCTACTGCGTCATAGGCAGAAGTGGAAAGCTATAGTGCGCTTGCAGAATACCTGTGCTGTGCTGTGCGATGTCAGTGCACGTTAAGGATCTTTTTTTAACTGGTTTTTTAGGTAAAGAAAATGGCGCAGTATCTGTCTCATATATCGTTGGACACCTGAACTGCGCCGTAAGGGAAGGGATAAAGGAGGGAGTGAAAGAAGAAAGAAAGAAAGAGGTGCCGTAGTGGAAGGCTCCGGAGTCATTTGGACCACCCCGGGGATCTTTAACGTGCACTGACATCGCACAGCACACGGGCGCCTAGCGTTTTGCCTCCATAAAAACGCAGCCGCCGCGGCCGGGTTCGAATCCTGGAACTCCGCATCAGTAGCCGAGCGCTCTAACCACTGAGCGACCGCGGCGGGTACGTTAAAGATCCCCAGGTGGTCGAAATTATTCCGGAGCCCTCCACTAAGGCACCTCTTTCTTACTTGCTTCTTTCACTCCCTCCTTTATCCCTTCCCTTACGGCGCGGTTCAGGTGTCCGCCGAGATGTAAGACAGATACAGCGCTGTTCCATTCCCCCGAGAACTAATTTATTATTATTATTAATAATAATAATAATAATAATAATAATAATAATAATAATAATAATAATAATAATAATAATAATAATAATAATGTCGTTTGAAGGGAATATGGTCAGACTGTGCAAACTACGGATAGTGAGAAGACCTCGGAGCAAATTCTTTCAAGAGAAAAGTATAATCAATACGAGGACGCGCAGCATCACAGCCGCCGCCCGCACCTCACTGTATACAGATTTTTACCGAAACGATCGACCGAAGATATAGGTATACGTCATGCGTAGCCGGCTGCAGGTACCTGTATTTACTCAATGTAAATATTGTCCCAATACTGTATGTTTATTTTTTTATTCTTTTCTCGTACCTGCGCCTTCATTTCGCCGTTCGAGGTCGGCGTTATGGTCGCGTGCATATTGACTACGAAAAACACTGTTTCGAGCACGAGCGCGCCAGCTGCTTACATATATATTCTCCTTGTGATAGCGACAACTGCGTGACACGCGCAGCTTGCAACGTCACGTGACTAGTATCAGCGGCGTATAAGCAAACCGCTGCCCATAAAAAGCCGTCGTACTAATAGACGAGATATTCCCCGTTCTGCGCCTGTCGCTGCTGCTGCTGCTGTTTTGCGCGCCGCTGCTTCGGCAACATACGTCACTACACTGCTCACATTAATACTCGTTAAACCCAGAAACACGTTAAGAAGATACATCAAGCTTCTATAGGCCATGCACGGGAACCATCCACTACCACAAAACACGAAAGCGTTCGCACGCCTAAATATTAGTCTTCGTACAACCATACTTCCCGCTATCACCAGCGGAAAATAGACAAGTACAGTTTGCTCCGCGTCTGCGGCCTCATCAGTCAGTGCCTGCTTAAGGCAAAGATGCCCTGCCCACGAACTTAGTTCGGCCACCATCAAATCAACTAATCTTGACGCAGGCAATCCGGATTTCACCACCATGCCATTCCTCAAAGCCCATCTCTCTCTCTCTCCACATCAATTTCCCCCGCCCATCTCTATCGCTCATCGCAAATGCTGCCACCACGCTGTTGCCTGCCGACGGAGGATCTTCATCGCCACCTTCCTTTCCTCACTCCGAAAGCCCCCCCCCCCCGCCCCCCTCTCCCCCCCGCCCCCTTCAACCACGCTGCCACGCACGCAACTGCAAGATCGCAGCAAGGGCCTCAATATTTATAGGCTCCTTCTCCGCCTGACGAGATTACGCGTCGACGTCTCGCCTCTTCCCCCTCCCCCACCCCCTTTCTTCTCCCCCTTACGCCGCCTCCAAGCCGACGCCAGCGACATCGCGATTTTTGCGGCGCGCCGTCTCTCTTCCTCCTTTTCCGCTCGTTCGTCAAATTGCCTGCCTCCGTGCAACCTTGCGTTCCCTTTTCCTCCCTTTTCTCCCTTTTCCCTCTTACTTTTTTTTCGTCCACCACGGCGTGCCGGCCTCTTGTTTTCGCTGCCTTATACTCGACTCGCTAACGCTTTGCTTTATGTTCTCACTCGCCGTCCTATCCTCGGCGTCTCCGCGGACCCGGCGTTGATAAGTAGACATCGTTAGATATCGCTTTTTTTCTTCTCTTCTCTTCTCTCCCCAACTTTTTTCCCTAGCAGAAAACAACCTCCACCCTTCTTCTCCCAACCTTCCCCAACGAACACGCCTCTTTCCTTCATTGCTTTAACTCCCTATTCCCTCGCGCTCAAGCCGCTCAACGTTCTGTGTCTACTTCTTGCGGCGGCAGTGCGGTGCGTTTTCTCGTTACGGGCGCGTATATGTAAGTGCAGCGGCTGTTTACCGAGGGTGACCAAAAGGGAGTGTGCGATGTCTCCACGATGCGCTACACACACACACACACACACACACACACACACACACACACACACACACACACACACACACACACACACACACACACACACACACACACACACACACACACACACACACACACACACACACACACACACACACACACACACACACACATCGTAAGAAGCGTCACTTCTCCGCAGCGACTAGGTTTGGCGTCGCGTCCGCAAAGAACTGCATCGCTGACTGCGCGCTTCATTACCGGATTTCTTCGCTCCTTGCCTTCCTCCCCCCATGCGTTTTTTTTCTCCCCTCGCGTTTCTCGCGGAGACTCCATTTCTCCGTATACGATGCGCGTTTGTCACACGGGGAAATCGCGGCTCATTTCCGCTTCCTCTTATGCGCCCCAACTTCCCATCAGTTTCGTTTTTTCCACATCTTGCCCCGCCGCGGTGGCTCAGTGGTTAGGGCGCTCGACTACTGATCCGGAGTTCCCGGGTTCGAACCCGACCGCGGCGGCTGCGTTTTTATGGGGGAAAAACGCTAAGGCGCCCGTGTGCTGTGCGATGTCAGTGCACGTTAAAGATCCCCAGGTGGTCGAAATTATTCCGGAGCCCTCCACTACGGTACCTCTCTTCCTTTCTTCTTTCATTCCCTCCTTTACCCTTCCCTTACGGCGCGGTTCAGGTGTCCAACGATATATGAGACAGATACTGCGCCATTTCCTTTCCCCCTAAAACAATTATTATTATTATTATTATTATTATTATTATTATTATTATTATTATTATTATTATTATTATTATTATTCCACATCGATCGTGAAAGTATGGGACAGCGAGTAGAAAATTGGTTGGTGGGCAAAGGAAACGGCGCAGTGTCTGTCACATCTCGGCGGACACCTGAACCGCGCCGTAAAAGAAGGGATAGAGGAGGAGTGAAAGAATAAAGGAAGAGAGAGGTGCCGTAGTGGAAAGCTCCGGAATAATTTCGACCACCTGGGGATCTTTAACGCGCACTGACAGCGCACAGCACACGGGCGCCTTAGTGTTTTGCCTCCATCGAAACGCGGCCGCCGCGGTCGGTTCGAACCCGGGAACTCCGGCTCAGTAGCCCAGCGCCCCTAACCACTGAGCCACCACGGCGGGTGACAGCGAGTAGGAAGAAGAAAATCTCCATCGTAGTGCGATGAAATGCATTATTTTTCTTCTTTGTTTTTTGCATCTGAGCCCTATTTCGCCTAAAGCGCGTTCCGCTGTCCGTCATTTGCACTGTCACGTTTCTTTCGCGACAAGGCGACACCTTCTAGCGACCCACGCTGCTTTGGCGACGACAACATACACAAACTCTGCACAACGCCAATACAGCTTATATACTGGATCTCACCAAGTAGTGTGCAGCGCTGTGAAGGCTGCGGCGTTCTGAGCCAATCAGAACGGCATGCGCTGCAAAACGTGTTCCACCGTCACTGAGAAGGAAAGAGCACCAGTGTCCTGCCGATGAGCGCAGGAAACTAGCAGGGTGACTAGCAGCGTAACACGCCACCTGCCAGTGAAGGGCTGCGCTCAAACTCCGCATTACCGACTACCGTAAACATCTATCAATTTTTTCTTCTCTGGTTTTCGCAAGGACCCCCCGACTCCACTTTTCGAAAAACGTTCTCATGACCCTATTCCGCTCATGCAAGAAAGCCACAGGGTAAGTAAAGGACCATGAACAAACGGCGTACCGCCCGATGCAACTCCAACCAAGCATTACAGCGCAATTCTATAGGTACCTTTACTGCGTCAGCTATGTTATCCAGACCCCTCTCTCGACGAGACCTCATGGCCGTCGCTCACATTCACTCACGTAATCACACAGCAAGACTGCATGACCAACTGGTCAGATTATTTCGTCATGCAACATCTACTCTCAATGGGTTATGCGACCCGTTAGATCTCTCCGCCTTACCACGGCCTCCTGACTGCCTCAAACAATACCACCCCTTTAACTAATGCTAAACTCATATCACGTTATGTCAACGTCCCAACTTTGCGCACATTTGATAATCATTCCAACAAACTTGTGAGCGTCGCTGCATACAAGTTAGGTGCAGTGGCTCTCTCTCTTTCTCCCTCTCTCTCATATTTCTCTCGGCCACCTCCTTTCCCATCGGCTTGTTGATGCGACGCCCCCCGGTCACGGCACAGTTGAGGGCAATGTAAGCAAAATAAAACCGATAAGCGAACGCCGCTGGCTGTTGCACGGTGCACGGGAACGCAGGGAGAACGGCGGGGGGACGCAGTCCCGAAAGCGGGAGTGGCGTTGCCTGGCTATGCACAGCGGAGGCGCAGCAACACCAGCCGCAGCAGCAGCAGCAAGCAAGGCTCGTTACCGGGAACGCCCGCGTGCCTCGCGAGATTACCGAGCGAGAGACGAGGCGCGGCAAACCGCGAGATTGATTGCCTTCGGCCAAGGAAAAAAGGGGGAGCAAGGAATAAATCAGGGAAAAGTGGGGCCAAACAGGAATGCAGCAGGCCGCCCTGGCCTCGTAATAGGCACGCGACCTCCAATACAGGCGAGGCGCGGTAAAGGGGAAAGCGTCCTGTCGGCGATGAACTGAAAGTCATCAAAACGCGGCTTGCGAAGAAGACTGTGCGCGCTTTTTTTTTCGTTTCCTTCGGGGAACAGCTCGGGGCTAATTTTGCATTCCGCATCGTCTTTAAGTAGTGTGCTTAACTACACTCGTTCTCGAAGCTTTCCCCCACTTCTTTTTTCTTTCATCACAAAAGCACGCTCCTCATTTCTGAAGCTCTCAAACAAATCCCCGCAGTGGCGTGACCTGTTGCGACTCCTTTGTTGTTGTTTGCTTTTCACTCATTCCCCGATCTGCGATTTCCGAGGTTTAAAATGCGGCGAAAAGTAGCTGCGGGCGCAGAAGACGTGATGAAACCAGTTGTTCATCCAGCAATATACGCAGTTTCGATTGAAAACTCGATTTTTTTTTAATTATTAACCATTGCAGCCAGCACTTCACTTTTCCGACAACGCGCTAACTACAACTTTCACGGAGAATAGGACGCGCATCAATTTCAGTGATTGCTGTTCTTTGGACTTGCTTATTTTCTTCTCCGTACTGTCGTGCGTACTTTCGTTGCTGCTTAAACTTAGGCACGTTTTCAGTGCAGCCTGCTGCATACATCTCGGCAGAAACTAAAGAAAAAAAGTCTTCGCTCAGGCCGAACGGACTGCACAGAAAATGTCTGTGGCTCCTCAAGTACTTACTATACGTATGACCTGTCCCTAACAACCATCACGTAAATGGCGGCTTCCACTGGACCCTGCAGAGCACGCACGACACTAGCGCACGCTGAGCGCAGACCTCGGCTACACAAAACACTACATGGCTCGGCGGTTTTCACACTGTGCGCTGAGTAAGGATTACGCTGAACTGCTTGGGGCGGAAGTTTTAATTAGACCAGGCTACAAAATGGCCGTTCATTTCGATGTCCACGCGGAACACCCAAAGTTATCCTCGCGAGCACCGCCGGTTATAGTAACCCCAAAATGCACGAGGAAATTCTCTGCGCGTGCATGAGGCCGCTATCCCGAGAAAACTTAAGAAAAAGACGTTAGCAAGAATTACACTCTAAACACGAATATCCCTATATGGGAAGAAAAGTCGTTTGAAAGAACCACCACTATAAAAAACGATTAACCCTTATTTGAGAAAAAAATAGAGTAAGCTGTCCTCTAGCACTGCCTATAAAAACGAATAACGCTTATTTGAGAATAAAAGGGAGTAAGCTGTCCTCTAGCACTCCTTGCACTCTAAGACGGCTTACTCCATTTTTACTCCCCCTTAACTCCTTTTTGTTAGAGTGCTATAGCAGAGAGCGGAGGTGCGAGCAACGACGACTGCAACTTTTAAGAAATAATAATGAGAGAAGAAGCGGGTGACCGAGACCACAATGAAGCGAAGAAAAAGAAAGAAGACAGGAATGAGGAGGAGGAAGCGAACCTTCGGTCTCATTTCCGGTTCCGGATCGGCGGCGGCGGCGTCGCTGCAGCCTGCGAAATTGCCTTTTCCATTTCATTGCTCACCGCCCGCCGGGCCGCGAAGACGCCGCGCGCTCCGGAATTTTTCCATCCCGTCGCCGTTTCCTTCTGGGGATCCGCGGTTTCTCCGCCTCTCTCTCTCTTCTACACCCCATTTCCTTCAGCTTTTTTTTTTCTATATCGCGTGTGCCCCTGCTAGACGCTTCTCTGGTTAAACTAATATGAGCTATTATTACTATTATTATTCATAATAATAATAATAATAATAATAACAACCCAGAAAAAACCTACAGTCAATTAATGGAGCTATCACTAATTAGCTCCAGCTTTCTTCGCAGTTGACGAAAAACCCGTGCCTGATTCACGGCTCAAACCAAGGGTCCACCGCAACCATGACGGCTAGCAGTTGGCAGAGCGAGGTCGAATCGATCAACAGCTCTAAGAGTGAATGACGTTAGTCCAATGATTTTAGGAGAAACCTCAAGGCAGAGTAGGTATCAATTAAGAGAATAATTACTCATTAATAGCATTACTTTCTGAGAAACCAGTAGTTCTCTGCAGAGATATATATATATAGCTGTGGACAGGTAGATGCTAACTTTTACTTTTAACTTTCTTTTACAAAGCAAGTTAATTTAGCGTGACTTAACGGGAACATCTGCAGCGTATGCGGCCTTATCGCGAGTCTTCAGTGTAATTACGAACGCGCGGCTTCCTGGCGGCGGGCAAGATGGCGTTGGTAACAAAACGAGCTCGTCAGATTCCCTCCAATACCAATAACTCCCCGCAAGACTTGGTTTTTAATGTCGGTTTAGGCTGTACCAGAAAGTTACCAACAACCACTTAACTACTAATTAGCCGATACTCCCTCCCTTGATTTTTCTTTAACGCAGTGTCTAGCGCTCCGTCCAGACGGAACATTCGCTTCTGCTGCAGTTCCGTCCAGTGGTGGCGGCGTTATGTAGGGTTGGGTTAGGTTGGGTTTTGTTGGATTGGGATGGGTTAGGTTAGGTTCCGTCTGGAAGGAATTCTAGCACAAATTCGAGTTCCGTCTGGACGGAACTCTAGCGCGAACTGGAGTTTCGTTTGGATGAAACTCTAGCGCAAATTGGAGTTCTTGTTTGGGTTGGGTTACTTTAGGTTAGGTTGTGTTGGGGTAGGTTGGGTTAGGTTAGATTGGTTTGAGATGGGTTAGGTTGGGTTAGGATAGGTTAGGTTCCGTCTGGACAGAACTCTAGGGGAAATTGGAGTTCCGCCTGGATGGAACTCCAGTGCAAATTGGAGTTCCGTCTGGACGAAACTCTAGCCACAACATTTTTTTAAACCTTTCACAGCCAGCTCAAGGTTAAGAGTACCTGTACTGTTCTGCTTGACATCAAGAACCGCCCTATATTTCTCGTCATGGCTATACGACTTACCGCCGAGATCTTTCTCCGGAAATTCCTTCCGTCTTTCCTTATTTCATTCCGTCACCTCACTTTCCGCGACCCGATGGTGTTGCTCCAATAGCTTTCCGTGCCACTGACAAGAGCAGCGACCAAAACGTCCACGTCGAATCCCCGGTGATACACAGCGTGCCCGCTCTAGCGTATCGACAGCCGACGCGCGAAACTTCGCGAAGCAAGCTTCTCCGCGGCGCCTGTACACTCTGGCAAAAAAAAAAGTAAAAAAAAGTCAAGAGCTTCCATGCTCTCTTCCACACCCCACTCCCGAGCGCCACTTCCGACGTCGGCCAATTCTAAAAAGCGGAACGCGGTTAAACTTAATCCCTTAGTACAGCACCTCTCGAGCAAAGCCGCTCGATGACTGCGCCACAGAAAGAAACGAAGAAAAGACAAAAAAACGCTATAAATTCCGAAAGAACCACTGTACGGGTCCGTGGGGCGCCGGCGGACCGCGGAATCTCGTCGGTGCCCCGAGTAAAGCCTCTCAGCACCCCGCAGAACTTGGCTCCACTTACAGCCACCACCTTCCGCGGTCGGCTTCCGCCGAGGTTCAAGAGGGGGAGGGGGGGGGGGAGGGGCTGAAGAAGCGTTAAACCCGTCGTTGGAGTTTGTTTAAGGGCACTTAAATTCGTCGCCACACAAAATGCCCCGAGCACAGTCGAGACCTCCAGCGAGGATTTGCCCGCGAATCTGAAAGGTGACTATTTTTTTTTCTCAGCCACAGATGTCTGAATGGTTTTTTAAAAAAAAAGGCATATGGCATGGTTTTTCGCCACGGTCTGTCTGTGTTGGGTTCAGTCGAGAGAAGCAGAAGGAAAAAATTAGAAAGAGCAACGCAGTGAACTACAAAAAGCATTATACGTTCGTGCTGTACGCACGTACCATTGTTACCGATCATTAAAAAATGCCCCTGTAACACAGACACTTTCAAATGCCGCTCAAATGAACATCAGCTCAACTCGATACGAGTGCCTTATAAGGCCGGACGGTAGTTGTCTGTTTTCACGGCTTTCTCCACGGTACCAGATCCGTGTTCGGAGACACAATGTAGCTATCACGCCACATGAAATCGTTACTAAATAAAAAAAAACAACCCAGGAGCTTCTTAACGACATTGTTAAAGGGAAAAATGATATAGCATTTAGGTTGCCTGCTGTGGTGTCTACAATGAGTGTCTAATGTTCTTCTCACCGATTTTCCCGCCAAAACTCTGGTTGGATCCGGTTCCATTGCCCTCATATGGTATGCATGAGTCATCACCTTCTACAATGTTCAACTTCTTTTGATTGGATTATAATATGGGATTATATTATTCCAACCCATTAATTCATCTTAATCCATTTTCTGAGAAGGGCCTTACAAAATTTTTGCAGGTCTTTAGGAAATTTGGGGGCTGGGCCAACTTCCAAATCTTGAGGGTCCTCACATTTGGCCGTGTCCTACGATTGGCTCACTGGCAGTCACGTGGTATTGATGACGACAACACCGTCTCAATCGCGGGGAGTCCTCACACCCTTACTTGCGCAGTAGCGATGGCAGGTGGCTGTTTCAAACACAGCCACCAGAGGGGCTTGTGAGACCCAGATTGCTCTTACAGTCTCAGTTAAGATCAGTACACAGTGTAAGATCACCCAATTGTGAACGAAACCAACCGCCGCTGAGTCTGGGAAATTATAAGCTACCCGTGCGAAAGAAAACACTTTACTCCCCCGTTAACTCGTACGTAGCCTGCGCCTAAACGCACAAGTATCACTGAAAAAATAAAGGAACTGAGGCAGGATTAGGGACGAAAAAAAGGGGACGCCTGCGGGCATACTTCCGTGAAAATTGCCAGACGTCAGGTGGTGAGAAATGACAATAGGCCCACGGACGCTTCATTATACAGAGGCTATATATCACCAATGCTCAAGCTGCGTGGAGGCGTGTGCTACCCGTTGCGTCCACCATTCTGTCGCTGCTTGCGTGCGAGTTATCATAAACGCCTTCCCCTCCCCCTAAAAAAAAAAAAATCCCATGAGCTGAAGTAGATATATATACGAACAGCGAAGGCGGACCAGTAAACAGTGTTTTTTTTTTCTTCTGCACCTCTTATAGTTTATCCTCGTGCGCACTCAAGTGATTATCAGCGACGCAGTCGCCTGCATCCACGGAGAAGCTAAGCAGCGCACTGCTTTCAAATTCGTCACCTGCGAAAAAAAAATACGAAGACCCCAAAAAGGGGCAGATAAGTCGGTGAACAGCGGACCAGAAATAAACTGGAACAATGTCGTATATAAAACGTTTTGCTCCTTTTTCCCGGTTCATTCGCCTCAGCCTCTTTACCACCGGTCGCTACAACATTTGACACCAAAACAGACAAACGACACTGCTCGGTGGGTATCGGTCCAGACTTCAGAAGCGCCAGCTATCGAAACCGAACCGAAGAAAGAGGGAAGGAAATTGAGAACTGCGACAATACACGACCCCGAGCGAAACTGTCACACAAAACAAAAGACAGTGGCAGGTATAAAAAAAGAAGCACACCAGCCGTCGTTCTCACTGAAGCGGAACTGTTCAGGCCGCACACCCACAACGCACACAGAGCTGGCAGGCAACGAACACTACAGGGCTTCGAAAAACAAAAAAAAAAACAACGAATCTCGGACTTCGATGACTTCGCGAACAAAGTTCTCGACGACGAGACTCTCCGCAGACGTGCGCGGTCCCCCGCGGCCCTAGGTTACGATTAAGCCCCCCCCCCCCCCTCCCCCCCCCCCCCCCATCCTTCCTCCGAATGCCGAGGAGCCGGACTGCTCCGGCAAGGCAGACAGGCCGATGGGGGCACAAACACCACCGAGGGTGAACGATTGCTCGTCACGCGTGGCTGACAGACGGATGAACACCCCCCCCCCCCCCCCAATCGGCCTGCCCTCGGGGGAGAAAAGGGGGCGAGAGGAGAGAGAGACAGGAAGATAGGGAGAGTGGGGCGCTCTCCTTTACTTAACGATCGCCCGTCCCACTACACACAAGGCGGCGACCTTGGCGACCAGTTTCCAGGAAAGCTCACTCTTTGGCTGTCGCGCCCCGCATACGAGCGCAATAAATCAGCTCCGGGAACACGAGGGGGCAGCCGAAGCGAACACTACAGCCAGGAGCGGTTGCGGAACGCCGAGCTGCATTACCAGCTGCGCCCGTGCGCAATCGTCCCAGTCGTTCGCTGCGAAGTCGGAGTCATCCGACGCACCCCGTTAAAGACACGATAACCGATCCAACGCATCCGCTGGACGCACACTCGCGGGCACACGCATAACAGGAACCGCATTTAAACTGGGGGGTAATGGTTATACACACCCCCCGAGCGCAAACGCGATTACGAAGGAAGCCTGTACAGCTTACCACCCTGAAACGGACAATAGCGACGTCGATTCAGCTTCGCGGGTTGTTGATCAACTCGGCGTCTCCGATCCGCCTGCGAGTCATCGCGGATAATTCAACTCGACGACCGCCTGCACCAGCCTACAGTGGTGAAGCAGGAATCGGGACCGTGGCGAACTTACTTCAAAAAGACGAAGCCGCGCACCTTTTCTCGGTACGACTGAGCTCGAGCGGAATGCAGTTTTAATCACTCGCTCGTTTGCAGACTTACTACAACTACGTGAATCCCCTCCAACACCACATGCTATGAGACGCTTCAAAAGCGCCTCCCCCGCAAAACAAACCCGAGTTCGTTGCCGCCCGCGTTCAGCAACATTTCGCGCCCTGTGACAGCTGCTAGAAACAAGTCATGTGCCTTGGGCTTAAGTCTGCAGCCGCTCTGATTCGAAGTCACGATGTCAGTGCACGTCAAAAATCCCCAGGTGATCGAAATTATTCCGGAGCCCTCCACTACGGCACCTCTGTCTTCCTTTCTTCTTTCACTCCCTCCTTTATCCCTTCCCTTACAACACCATTCACCTCCCTTCCCTTACGGCGTGGTTCAGGTGTCCAACGATATATGAGACAGATACTGCGCCATTTCCTTTCCCCAAAAACCAATTATTATTATTATTATTATTATTATTATTATTATTATTATTATTATTATTATTATTATTATTATTATTATTATTATTATTATTATTATTATTATTATTATCGTTATTATTATTATTATTATTATTATTATTATTATTATTATTATTATTATTATTATTATTATTATTATTATTATATCGCGTTCAGCAACATTTCACGCGCTGTGACGGCTGCTAGAAACAAGTCATGTGCCTCGGGCTTAAGTATGCAGCCGCTCTGAATCGAAGTCACGATGTCAGTGCACGTTAAAGATCCCCAGGTGATCGAAATTACTCCGGAGCCCTCCACTACGGCACCTCTTTCTTCCTTTCTTCTTTCACTCACTCCTTTATCCCTTCCCTTACAACACCATTCACCTCCCTTCCCTTACGGCGCGGTTCAGGTGTCCAACGATATATGAGACAGATACTGCGCCATTTCCTTTCCCCCAAAACCAGTTATTATTATTATTATTATTATTATTATTATTATTATTATTATTATTATTATTATTATTATTATTATTATTATTATTATTATTATTAACAAAAAGGACA